>NW_024706231.1:0-12486 GCF_018977255.1 Callorhinchus milii | reverse complement strand
GTCTCCCTCTACCGCTCACACTCTCTCTCTCGCTCTGTCTCCCTCTATCGCTCACACTCTCTCTCTCTTTGTCTCCCTCTATCACTCACACTCTCTCTCTCTCTGTCTCCCTCTATCACTCACACTCTCTCTCTCGCTCTCTGTCTCCTCTATCACTCACACTGTCTCTCTCTTTGTCTCCCTCTACCGCTTCACACTCTCTCTCGCTCTGTCTCCCTCTACCGCTCACACTCTCTCTCTCCAGAACTCTCTCTTCTGTTCTCCACAACTCTCTGTACTCACACTCTCTCTCCTCTCACCTCTCTCACACTCTCCTCTCTCCTTCTCACACTGCTCCACCACACTCTCTCTCTCCTCACACACTCTGTCTCATCTCTTCTCTCCACTTCTCTCTCTCCCTCTCACACACACTCTCTCCACCTCTCTCTCACTCTCTATTTCACACTCTCTCTCTCACACTCTCTCTTTCACACTCTCTCTCGCACTCTCTCTCTCTCCTCTCACACTCTCACACACACTCTCTCTCCTCACACACTCTGTCTCATACTCTCTCTCTCTCTCTCTCCACTCACACACACTCTCCCACTCTCTCTCTCTCCTCTCACACTCTCTCACACACTCTGTCTCATACTCTCTCTCTCCACTCTCTCTCTCCTCTCTCACACACTCTCCCACTCTCTCTCCTCTCACTCTCTCTCACACACTCTGTCTCATGCTCTCTCTCTCTCTCCTCTCACACACACTCTCCCACTCTCTCTCTCTCCTCTCACACTCTCTCACACACTGTCTCCCACTCTCTCTCTCTCCTCTCACACTCTCTCCTCTCACACACTCTGTCTCACACTCTCTCTCTCCTCTCACACTCTCTCTCCTCACACACTCTGTCTCATACTCTCTCTCTCCACTCACACTCTCTCTTTCTCTCTTCCTCTATCACTCACACTCTCTCTCTCTCTCTGTCTCCCTCTGTCGCTCACACTCTCTCTCTCTCTATCGCTCACATTCTCTCTCGCACTCTGACTCCCTCTGTCGCTCACACTCTCTCTCTCTATCGCTCACTCTCTCTATCGCTCACACTCTCTCTCTCTATCTCCCTCTATCACTCACACTGTCTCTCTCTCTCTCTCTCTCTGTCTCCCTCTATCGCTCACACTCTCTGTCTCCCTTTATCGCTCACACTCTCTCTCTCTCTGTCTCCCTCTATCGCTCACACTCTCTCTGTCTCCCTCTATCGCTCACACTCTCTCTCTCTCTCTGTCTCCCTCTATCGCTCACATTCTCTCTCTCTGTCTCTGTCTCCCTCTACTCCTCACACTCTCTCTCTCGCTCTCTATCTCCCTCTACCGCTCACACTCTCTCTCTCGCTCTCTGTCTCCCTCTATCACTCACACTCTCTCTCTCTCTGTCTCCCTCTATCGCTCACACTCTCTCTCTCTGTCTCTGTCTCCCTCTACTCCTCACACTCTCTCTCTCGCTCTGTCTCCCTCTACCGCTCACACTCTCTCTCTCGCTCTCTGTCTCCCTCTTATCGCTCACACTCTCTCTCTCTCTCTCTGTCTCCCTCTGTCGCTCATACTCTTTCTTTCTCTCTCCCTCTATCGCTCACACTCTCTCTCTCTCGCTCTCTGTCTCCCTCTACTGCTCATACTCTCTTTCTCCCTCTATCGCTCACACTCTCTCTCTCTATCGCTCTCTGTCTCCTTCTACCGCTCACACTCTCTCTCTGTCTCCCTCTACCGCTCACACTCTCTCTCTCGCTCTCTGTCTCCCTCTATCACTCACACTCTCTCTCTCTGTCTCCCTCTATCACTCACACTCTCTCTCTCTGTCTCCCTCTATCACTCACACTCTCTCTCTCTCTGTCTCCCTCTATCACTCACACTCTCTCTCTCGCTCTCTGTCTCCCTCTGTCACTCACACTCTCTCTCTCTTTGTCTCCCTCTACCGCTCACACTCTCTCTCGCTCTGTCTCCCTCTACCGCTCACACTCTCTCTCTCGCTCTGTCTCCCTCTATCACTCACACTCTCTCTCTCTTTGTCTCCCTCTACCGCTCACACTCTCTCTCTCTCTGTCTCCCTCTATCACTCACACTCTCTCTCTCGCTCTCTGTCTCCCTCTATCACTCACACTCTCTCTCTCTTTGTCTCCCTCTACCGCTCACACTCTCTCTCGCTCTGTCTCCCTCTACCGCTCACACTCTCTCTCTCGCTCTGTCTCCCTCTATCGCTCACACTCTCTCTCTCTTTGTCTCCCTCTATCACTCACACTCTCTCTCTCTCTGTCTCCCTCTATCACTCACACTCTCTCTCTCGCTCTCTGTCTCCCTCTATCACTCACACTGTCTCTCTCTTTGTCTCCCTCTACCGCTCACACTCTCTCTCGCTCTGTCTCCCTCTACCGCTCACACTCTCTCTCTCAAACTCTCTCTCTTTCTCACACTCTCTGTCTCACACTCTCTCTCCTCTCACACTCTCTCACACTCTCCTCTCTCCTCTCACACTCTCACACACACTCTCTCTCCTCACACACTCTGTCTCATACTCTCTCTCCACTCTCTCTCTCCTCTCACACACACTCTCCCACTCTCTCTCTCCTCTCACACTCTCTCCTCTCACACTCTCTCTTTCACACTCTCTCTCGCACTCTCCTCTCTCTCCTCTCACACTCTCACACACACTCTCTCTCCTCACACACTCTGTCTCATACTCTCTCTCCATCTCTCTCTCTCTCTCCTCTCACACTCTCTCCATCTCTCTCTCTCTCCTCTCACACTCTCTCACACACTCTGTCTCATACTCTCTCTCTCCACTCTCTCTCTCCTCTCTCACACACTCTCCCACTCTCTCTCCTCTCACTCTCTCTCACACACTCTGTCTCATGCTCTCTCTCTCTCTCCTCTCACACACACTCTCCCACTCTCTCTCTCTCCTCTCACACTCTCTCCATCTCTCTCTCTCTCCTCTCACACTCTCTCCTCTCACACACTCTGTCTCACACTCTCTCTCTCCTCTCACACTCTCTCTCCTCACACACTCTGTCTCATACTCTCTCTCTCCACTCACACACACTCCCATTCTCTCTCCTCTCACACTCTCTCTCACACACTCTCACACTCTCTCTCTCTCTCTCCTCTCACACTCTCTCACACACTCTGTCTCATACTCTCTCTCTCTCTCCACTCTCACACACACTCTCCCACTCTCTCTCTCTCTCTCTCTCACACTCTCTCACACACTCTGTCTCATACTCTCTCTCACTCTCTCTCCTCTCACACACACTCTCACACTCTCTCTCTCTCTCTCTCTCTGTCTCCCTCTGTCGCTCATACTCTCTCTTTCTCTCTCCCTCTATCGCTCACACTCTCTCTCTCTCGCTCTCTGTCTCCCTCTACTGCTCATACTCTCTTTCTCCCTCTATCGCTCACACTCTCTCTCTCTATCGCTCTCTGTCTCCTTCTACCGCTCACACTCTCTCTCTGTCTCCCTCTACCGCTCACACTCTCTCTCTCGCTCTCTGTCTCCCTCTATCACTCACACTCTCTCTCTGTCTCCCTCTATCACTCACACTCTCTCTCTCTGTCTCCCTCTATCACTCACACTCTCTCTCTCTGTCTCCCTCTATCACTCACACTCTCTCTCTCGCTCTCTGTCTCCCTCTATCACTCACACTCTCTCTCTCTTTGTCTCCCTCTACCGCTCACACTCTCTCTCGCTCTGTCTCCCTCTACCGCTCACACTCTCTCTCTCGCTCTGTCTCCCTCTATCACTCACACTCTCTCTCTCTCTGTCTCCCTCTATCGCTCACACTCTCTCTCTCTTTGTCTCCCTCTATCACTCACACTCTCTCTCTCTCTGTCTCCCTCTATCACTCACACTCTCTCTCTCGCTCTCTGTCTCCCTCTATCACTCACACTGTCTCTCTCTTTGTCTCCCTCTACCGCTCACACTCTCTCTCGCTCTGTCTCCCTCTACCGCTCACACTCTCTCTCTCTCTGTCTCCCTCTATCACTCACACTCTCTCTCTCGCTGTCTCCCTCTACCGCTCACACTCTCTCTCTCTCGCTCTGTCTCCCTCTATCGCTCACACTCTCTCTCTCTGTCGCTCTCTGTCTCCCTCTACCGCTCACACTCTCTCTCTCGCTCTCTGTCTCCCTCTATCGCTCACACTCTCTCTCTCACTCTCTGTCTCCCTCTACCGCTCACACTCTCTTTCTCGCTCTGTCTCCCTCTATCGCTCACACTCTCTCTCTCTCTCTCTCTCTCTCTCTGTCTCCCTCTATCGCTCACACTCTCTCTCTCGCTCTCTGTCTCCCTCTATCACTCACACTCTCTCTCTCTCTGTCCTCCTCTATCGCTCACACACACTCTCTTTTTGCTCTCTGTCTCCCTCTGTCGCTCACACTCTCTCTCTCTCACTCTGTCTCCCTCTATCTCTCACAGTCTCTCTCTCTCTCTCTCTCTTTGTGCCTCACAATCTCTCTCTCAAACTCTCTCTCTTTCTCACACTCTCTGTCTCACACTCTCTCTCACACTCTCACACTCTCTCACACTCTCTCTCACACTCTCCTCTCTCCTCTCACACTCTCACACACACTCTCTCTCCTCACACACTCTGTCTCATACTCTCTCTCCACTCTCTCTCTCCTCTCACACACACTCTCCCACTCTCTCTCTCTCCTCTCACACTCTCTCCTCTCACACTCTCTCCTCACACACTCTGTCTCATACTCTCTCTCCACTCTCTCTCTCCTCTCACACACACTCTCCCACTCTCTCTCTCTCCTCTCACACTCTCTCCTCTCACACACTCTGTCTCACACTCTCTCTCTCCTCTCACACTCTCTCTCTCCTCACACACTCTGTCTCATACTCTCTCTCTCCACTCACACACACTCTCCCACTCTCTCTCCTCTCACACTCTCTCTCTCCTCTCCCACTCTCTCTCTCCTCTCACACTCTCTCACACACTCTGTCTCATACTCTCTCTCTCTCTCCACTCACACACACTCCCATTCTCTCTCCTCTCACACTCTCTCTCACACACTCTCACACTCTCTCTCTCTCTCTCTCTCTCTCTCCTCTCACACTCTCTCACACACTCTGTCTCATACTCTCTCTCTCTCTCCACTCTCACACACACTCTCCCACTCTCTCTCTCTCTCTCCTCTCACACTCTCTCACACACTCCGTCTCATACTCTCTCTCTCCACTCTCTCTCTCCTCTCACACACACTCTCCCACTCTCTCTCTCTCTCCTCTCACACTCTCTCACACACTCCGTCTCATACTCTCTCTCTCTCTCCACTCTCTCCTCTCACACACACTCTCTCTCTCTCTCTCCTCTCACACACACTCTCTCCCACTCTCTCTGTCTCTCCTCTCACACTCTCTCTCTCACACACTCTGTCTCACTCTCTCTCTCTCTCCTCTCACACACACTCTCTCCCACTCTCTCTGTCTCTCCTCTCACACTCTCCTCTCACACACTCTGTCTCACACTCTCTCTCTCTCTCTCTCTCCCTCCCTCCCCTCCCTCCCCCCCTCCCTCCCTCCCTCGCAGAAGAAGGGCGTGAAGAGGAAAGCGGACACCACCACACCCACCACGTCGATCATCACCACCAGCGGGGAGTCGTCTCCCTCGGTGACGGAGGCCAAGGCCGCCAAGATCCCGGTGCGGAGGGAGAGCGGACGGCCCATCAAAGCCCCGCGCAAGGACCTGCCCGACTCGCAGCAGCACCAGAGCTCCAAGAAGAGCAAACTCAGCGAACGGCTCAAGCACTGCAACGCGATCCTCAAGGAACTGCTGTCCAAGAAACACGCGGCGTACGCCTGGCCCTTCTACAAACCCGTGGACGCCACCGCCCTCGGGCTGCACGACTACCACGAGATCATCAAACACCCCATGGACCTGAGCTCCAGCAAGGTACCCCCCACCCCACACACACACACACCCACACACACACCCACACACAGCCCCACACACACACACACACACACACCCACACACACACCGCCCTCGGGCTGCACGACTACACGAGATCATCAAACACCCATGGACCTGAGCTCCAGCAAGGTACCCCCCCCCCACACACACACCCACACACACACCCACACACAGCCCCACACACACACACACACACCCACACACACACCGCCCTCGGGCTGCACGACTACCACGAGATCATCAAACACCCCATGGACCTGAGCTCCAGCAAGGTACCCCCCCCCCCCCACACACACACCCACACACACACCCACACACACACCCACACACATACCCACACACACACACACACACCCACACACACACCGCCCTCGGGCTGCACGACTACCACGAGATCATCAAACACCCCATGGACCTGAGCTCCAGCAAGGTACCCCCCCCCCACACACACACCCACACACCCACACACACACCCACACACAGCCCCACACACATACCCACACACACACACACCCACACACACACCCACACACAGCCCCACACACAGCCCCACACACACACACACACACACACCCACACACACACACCGCCCTCGGGCTGCACGACTACCACGAGATCATCAAACACCCCATGGACCTGAGCTCCAGCAAGGTACCCCCCCCCCCCACACACACACACCCACACACACACCCACACACACCCACACACACACAGCCCCACACACACACCCACACACACACACACCCGCACACACACCCACACACCCACCCACACACACCCACACACACACCCACACACAGCCCCACACACACACACACACACACACACACAGCCCTCGGGCTGCACGACTACCACGAGATCATCAAACACCCCATGGACCTGAGCTCCAGCAAGGTACCCCCCCCCCCCCACACACACACACCCACACACAGCCCCACACACACCCACACACACACACCCACACACACCCACACACACACCGCCCTCGGGCTGCACGACTACCACGAGATCATCAAACACCCCATGGACCTGAGCTCCAGCAAGGTACCCCCCCCCCACACACACACCCACACACACACCCACACACAGCCCCACACACATACCCACACACACACCCACACACCCCCACACACACCCACACACCCACACCACACACACCCACACACACACCCACACACACACCCACACACCCACACACCCACACACACACCCACACACCCCCACACACCCCCACACACACACACCCACACACAGCTCCCCCCCCCCCCCACCTCTCTGAAGGCTTTTGTATGTGTGTGTGGGTGGGGAGTGGGAGTCAGGGCTGTATTGGGGGGGTCACAGCGGCCCCACCCCCTTCCCAGAGGATGAGAGGGAGTACCAGGGCTGTGTGTGTGTGTCGGTGGGTGTGTGTGTGGGTGTGTGTGTGGGGGGGATGGGGGGGGTCAGGGCTATATTGGGGAGGGGGTTACGGTTGCTCACTCCCCCCTCGCCCCCCCCCCCCCAGAGGAAGATGGATGAGAGGGAGTACCAGGGCTGTGTGTGGGTGTGTGTGGGGGGGGGGGTGGGGGGGGGTCAGGGCTATATTGGGGAGGGGGTTACGGTTGCTCACTCCCCCCTCACTCCCCCCCCCCCCAGAGGAAGATGGATGAGAGGGAGTACCAGGGCTGTGTGTGGGTGTGTGTGTGGGGGGGGGGGGGGATGGGGGGGTCAGGGCTATATTGGGGAGGGGGTTACGGTTGCTCACTCCCCCTCACTCCCCCCCTCTCCCCCCCAGAGGAAGATGGATGAGAGGGAGTACCAGGGCTGTGGGTGTGTGTTGGTGTGTGTGTGTGGGGGGGGGGTGGGGGGGGTCAGGGCTATATTGGGGAGGGGGTTACGGTTGCTCACTCCCCCTCTCCCCCCCCCCAGAGGAAGATGGATGAGAGGGAGTACCAGGGCTGTGTGTGGGTGTGTGTGGGGGGGTGTGTGGGGGTGTCAGGGCTATATTGGGGAGGGGGTTACGGTTGCTCACTCCCCCCTCTCTCCCCCCCCCCCCCAGAGGAAGATGGATGAGAGGGAGTACCAGGGCTGTGTGTGGGTGTGTGTGGGTGGGTGTGTGTGTGGGTGTGTGTGTGGGGGGGATGGGGGGGTCAGGGCTATATTGGGGAGGGGTTACGGTTGCTCACTCCCCCCTCTCTCCCCCCCCCCCCCCCCCAGAGGAAGATGGATGAGAGGGAGTACCAGGATTCTCAGCAGTTTGCGGCCGACATCAGATTAATGTTCTCAAACTGTTACAAGTACAACCCCCCCGACCACGACGTGGTGGCCATGGCCAGGAAACTGCAGGTAACCGGGGGGCCCGGGGCCGGGGCCGGGGCCGGGGGCCGTGGGGGGGCCGGGGCTGGGGGGCTGTGTGGGCGCCGGGGCTGGGGGGGGGGCCGTGGGGCCGTGGGGGGCCGGGGCCGTGGGGGGCTGTGTGGGCGCCGGGGCTGGGGTGGGGGCCGTGGGCCGTGGGGGGGCCGGGGCCGTGGGGGCTGTGTGGGCGCCGGGCTGGGGTGGGGGCCGTGGGGCCGTGGGGGGGGCCGGGGCCGTGGGGGCTGTGGGGCCGGGGTTGGGGTTGCCTGGGCTGTGGGGGCCGGGGCTGTGTGGGGGCCGGGGGGCTGGTGGGGCCTGGGGGGCTGTGAGTGGCCGTGGGGGCCGGTGGCTATGAATGGCTGCGGGGGGCCGAGGGCTGTGAGGGGCCGGGTGTCTGTGAGTGGCCGGGGCTGTGAGGGCCGGGGGCTGTGAGTGACCAGGGGCCGCGGGGGCCGGGGGGCTGTGAGTGGCCGGGGGCCGGGGGCAGTGGGGGCTGCGGGGGCCGGGGGCTGTGAGGGGCCGGGGGGTCGGGAGCTGTGGGGACGGGGGACGGGGGCCGTGAGTGACCAGGGGCCGCGGGGGGCCGGGAGCTGTGAGGGGCCGGGGGGCTGTGAGTGACCAGGGGGCCGCGGGGGCCGGGGGCCGTGGGGGGCTGCGGGGGGCCGGGGGCTGTGAGTGGCCGGGGGGCTGCGGGGGGCCGGGAGCTGTGAGGGGCCGGGGGGCTGTGAGTGACCAGGGGGCCGTGGGGGGCTGCGGGGGGCCGGGGGCCGTGAGTGAGCACTGTCCTGTTGCCCCTCAGGACGTGTTTGAGTTCCGGTTCGCTAAGATGCCGGACGAGCCGGTGGAGTTGGGGCCGGGACCGGGGCCACTCCCCACCGCCTCCGCGGCCCCCAAGGACCCCTCCTCCTCCTCCTCCTCCTCCAGCAACTCCAGCGACTCCTCATCCGGCTCCGACACCTCCGACTCCGAGGAGGAGCGAGCAAACCGCCTGGCAGAGCTCCAGGAGCAGGTCAGCCGTCACTCCCCCCTCCCCCCTCGCTCACACTCACTCCATCACTCACTCACACTCACTCCATCACTCGCTCACACTCACTCCATCACTCTCTCACACTCACTCACTCCATCACTCGCTCACACTCACTCACTCCATCACTCGCTCACACTCACTCCATCACTCACACACACACCACACACACACTCACTCCATCACTCACACTCACTCACTCCATCACTCGCTCACACTCACTCCATCACTCTCTCACACTCACTCACTCCATCACTCGCTCACACTCACTCCATCACTCGCTCACACTCACTCCATCACTCTCTCACACTCACTCCATCACTCTCTCACACTCACTCCATCACTCACACTCACTCCATCACTCTCTCTCACACTCACTCCATCACTCGCTCACACTCACTCCATCACTCGCTCACACTCACTCCAACACTCACTCACTCCATCACACTCTCACACTCACTCCATCACTCTCTCTCTCACACTCACTCCATCACTCACACTCACTCCATCACTCTCTCTCTCACTCACTCCATCACTCTCTCACACTCACTGCATCACTCTCTCACACTCACTCCATCACTCTCTCTCACACTCACTCCATCACTCTCTCACACTCACTCCATCACTCTCTCTCTCACACTCACCCCATCACTCTCTCACACTCACTCCATCACTCACACTCACTCACTCCATCACTCTCTCACACTCACTCCATCACACTCTCACACTCACTCCATCACTCTCTCACACTCACTCCATCACTCACACTCACTCCATCACTCTCTCACACTCACTCCATCACACTCTCACACTCACTCCATCACTCTCTCACACTCACTCCATCACTCACACTCACTCACTCCATCACACACTCACACTCACTCCATCACTCTCTCACACTCACTGCATCACTCTCTCACACTCACTCCATCACTCTCTCTCTCACACTCACTGCATCACTCTCTCACACTCACTCCATCACTCTCTCACACTCACTCCATCACTCACACTCACTCCATCACTCTCTCTCACACTCACTCACTCCATCACTCACACTCACTCCATTACTCTCTCACACTCACTCCAACACTCACTCACTCCATCACACTCTCACACTCACTCCATCACTCTCTCTCTCACACTCACTCCATCACTCACACTCACTCCATCACTCTCTCACTCACTCCATCACTCTCTCACACTCACTCATCACTCTCTCACACTCACTCCATCACTCTCTCTCTCACACTCACTCCATCACTCTCTCACACTCACTCCATCACTCTCTCACACTCACTCCATCACTCACACTCACACTCACTCCATCACTCTCTCACACTCACTCCATCACACTCTCACACTCACTCCATCACTCTCTCACACTCACTCCATCACTCACACTCACTCCATCACTCTCTCTCTCACACTCACTCCATCACTCTCTCTCACACTCACTCCATCACTCTCTCACACTCACTCCATCACTCACTCTCACACTCTCATCACCTCACACTCACTCCATCACTCTCTCACACTCACTGCATCACTCTCTCACACTCACTCCATCACTCTCTCTCACACTCACTCACTCCATCACTCTACACTCACTCACTCCATCACTCACTCTCACACTCACTCCATCACTCTCTCTCTCACACTCACTCCATCACTCCCTCTCACACTCACTCCATCACTCTCTCTCTCACACTCACTCCATCACTCACTCTCACACTCACTCCATCACTCTCCTCACACTCACTCCATCACTCTCTCACACTCACTCCATCACTCTCTCTCACACTCACTCCATCACTCTCTCTCTCACACTCACTCCATCACTCTCTCACACTCACTCCATCACTCTCTCTCTCACACTCACTCCATCACTCTCTCACACTCACTCCATCACTCACACTCACTCCATCACTCTCTCACACTCACTCCATCACTCACACTCACTCCATCACTCTCTCTCTCACACTCACTCCATCACTCTCTCACACTCACTCCATCACTCTCTCACACTCACTCCATCACTCACACTCACTCACTCCATCACTCTCTCACACTCACTCCATCACTCTCTCGCTCACACTCACTCCATCACTCTCGCTCGTACTCACTCCATCACTCTCTCACACTCACTCCATCACTCTCTCACACTCACTCCATCACTCACACTCACTCCATCACTCACTCTCACACTCATCACTCTCACTCTCACACTCACTCCATCACTCTCTCTCACACTCACTCACTCCATCACTCACACTCACTCCATCACTCTCTCACACTCACTCCATCACTCACACTCACTCCATCACTCACACTCACACTCACTCCATCACTCTCTCACACTCACTCCATCACTCTCTCTCTCACACTCACTCCACTCTCTCTCACACTCACTCTCTCTCTCACACTCACTCCATCACTCTCTCTCACACTCACTCACTCCATCACTCTCTCTCACTCACTCCATCACTCTCTCACACTCACTCCATCACTCTCACACTCACTCCATCACTCACACTCACTCACTCACTCACACTCACTCCATCTCTCTCACACTCACTCCATCTCTCTCTCACACTCACTCCATCACTCTCTCTCTCACACTCACTCCATCACTCTCTCACACTCACTCCATCACTCACTCTCACACTCACTCCATCACTCTCTCTCTCACACTCACTCCATCACTCTCTCTCTCACACTCACTCCATCACTCTCTCACACTCACTCCATCACTCTCTCTCACACTCACTCCATCACTCTCTCACACTCACTCCATCACTCTCTCTCACACTCACTCCATCACTCTCCTCACACTCACTCCATCACTCTCTCTCACACTCACTCCATCACTCTCTCTCTCACACTCACTCCATCCTCCCCTCTCTCACACTCACTCCATCACTCTCTCTCTCACACTCACTCCATCACTCTCTCTCACTCACTCCATCACTCTCTCTCACACTCACTCCATCACTCTCACACTCACTCCATCACTCTCTCACACTCACTCCATCACTCTCTCTCACACTCACTCCATCACTCTCTCACTACTCACACTCACTCCTCTTCTCTCTCTCACACTCACTCCATCCCTCTCTCTCTCACACTCACTCCATCACTCTCTCACACTCACTCCATCACTCTCTCTCTCACACTCACTCCATCA
>NW_024706230.1:0-12489 GCF_018977255.1 Callorhinchus milii | reverse complement strand
CACACACTCACACACAGTCTCTCTCTCTCTGAGTCTCACTCACACACAAAGTCTCTCTCTCACACACACACACAGTCACTCTCTCACACACACACAGTCTCTCTCTCACACACACAATGTCTCTCTCCCCCCCACACACACAGTCTCTCTCTCTCTCTCACACTCTCTCTCTCCCTCACACACAGTCTCTCTCTCACACACAGTCTCTCTCTCACACAAACACAAAGTGTGTCTCTCTCACGCACACAGTATCTCTCTCTCACACACAAACACAGTCTCTCTCTGTCTCTCTCACTCTCTCTCACACACACAGTCTCTCTCTCTCACACACACAGTCTCTCTCTCATACACACAAACAGTCTTTCTCTCTCTCTATCACACACACTGTTTCTGTCTCAGTAACACACTGTCCCTTTCTCTCTCTTTATCTCTCGCTCTGACACACACACAATCTCTCTCTCACACACACAATGTCTCTCTCCCCCACACACACACAGTCTCTCTCTCTCTCACACACATAGTCTCTCACTCTCTCTCACACACACAGTCTCTCTGTCTCTCACACACACACAGCCTCTCTCTCTCACACACTCACACACAGTCTCTCTCTCACTCTCACTCACACACAAAGTCTCTCTCTCACACACACAGTCACTCTCTCACACACACACAGTCTCTCTCTCACACACAAAATGTCTCTCTCCCCCCCACACACACAGTCTCTCTCTCTCTCTCACACACACTCTCTCTCTCCCTCACACACAGTCTCTCTCTCACACAAACACAAAGTGTGTCTCTCTCACACACACAGTATCTCTCTCTCACACACAAACGGTCTCTCTCTCACACACAAACACAGTCTCTCTTTCTCTCACACACACAGTCTCTCTCACACACACACAGTCTCTCTCTCACTCTCTCTCACACACACACATTCTCTCTCTCTCACACACACAGTCTCTCTCTCTCTCACTCTCACACACACACAGTCTCTCTCTCATACACACACACAGTCTCTCTCTCTCTCACACACACACTGTTTCTGTCTCACTCACATACTGTCCCTCTCTCTCTCTTTCTCTCTCGCTCTCACACACACACAGATACACACGGTCTATTTCTCTCACACACACACACACTCACACAGTCTCTCTCTCTCTCTCTCTCACACACACACACATTCTCTCTCACTCTCTCACACACACACTCTCTCTCTCACACACACACATTTTCTCTCTTACTCTCTCACACACATACACGGTCTCTCTCTCATACACAGAGTCGCTCACTCACACACACACACAGTCTCTCTCTCTCACACACATTCTCTCTCTCTCACACACAGTCTCTCTCTCACACAAACACAGTCTCTCTCACAGACAAACGGTCTCTCTCTCTCACACACACAGTCTCTTTCTCTCTCACTCTCACACACACACAGTCTCTCTCTCATACACACACACAGTCTCTCTCTCTCTCTCTCACACACTGTTTCTGTCTCACTCACATACTGTCCCTCTCTCTCTCTTTCTCTCTCGCTCTCACACACACACAGATACACACGGTCTATTTCTCTCACACACACACACTCACACAGTCTCTCTCTCACTCTCTCTCTCACACACACACACACCGTCTCTCTCTCACTCTCTCTCTCACACACTCTCTCTCACTCTCACACACACACTCTCTCTCTCACACACACATTTTCTCTCTCTCTCTCTCTCACACACATACACAGTCTCTCTCTCATACACAGAGTCTCTTACTCTCACACACACACAGTCTCTCTCTCTCACACACACACACAGTCTCTCTCTCTCTCACATACACACAGTCTCTCTCTCAATCTCTCTCTCACACACACACATATTCTGTCTCTCACTCTCTCTCTCACACACAGTCTCTATCTCTCACACACACAGTCTCTCTCTCTCTCTCTCACTCTCACAGACACACACACAGTTTGTCTCACACAGACGCACACAATCTCTTTCTCACTCTCACAGACACACACACACAATCTCTATCTCTCTCTCACACACACAGTTTCTGTTTCACTCACACACTGTCTCTCTCTCTCGCTCTCACACGCACAGAAATACACACAGTCTACCTCTCACACACATACACACAATCTCTCTCTCACACTTACACACAGTATCTCAAACACACATACACAGTCTCTCCCTCTCACACAAACACAAAGTGTCTCTACAAAGTGTCTCTATCTCACACACACAGTCTCTCTCTCTCACACACACACAGTCACTCTCTCTCACACAAACACAAAGTGTCTCTACAATGTGTCTCTATCTCACACACACAGTCTCTCTCTCTCACATACACACACAGTCTCTCTCTTTCACACACAGTCTCTCTCTCACTCTCTCTCACGCACACACACATTCTCCCTCTCACTCTCTCTCACAGTCTCAGTCTCTCTCTCACACACACAGTCTCAGTTTCACTCACACACTGTTTCTCTCTCTCTCTCTCAGATACACACAAATACACGCAGTCTATCTCTATCGCACACACATACACAGACTCTCTCTCACACACACAGTCTCTCTCACACACACACAGTCTATCTATCACACTTACATACACACAGTCTCTCTCTCACACTACACACAGTATCTCACACACACAGTCTCTTTCTCTCTCTCACACACACACACACAGTCTCTGTCTCTCACAAACAGTCTCTCTCACACACACAGTCTCTCCCTCTCTCACAAACAGTCTCTCTCACACACACAAACACAGTCACTCTCTCTCTCATTCTCACTCACAGACACACACACAGTCTCTCTCTCTCTCTCACACACACACACACGCAATCTCTGTCTCACACACACAGTCTCAGTTTCACTCACACACTGTCTCTCTCTCTCACACACACACACACACAGTCTCTCTCTCTCACACACAGTCTCTCTCTCACACACACACAGTCTCTCTCTCACACACAGTCTCTTTCTCACTCTCTCACACACACATATTCTCTCTCACTCTCTCTCACACACGCACACAATCTCTCTCACTCTCACAGACACACACACAATCTCTCTCTCTCTCACACACACGCACACACAATCTCTCTCACACACACAGTCTCAGTCTCACTCGCAGACTGTCTCTCTCTTTCTCTCTCTCTCTCACATACACACAGACACGCACACTATCTCACACACACAGTCTCTCTCTCACACAAACACAGAGTCTCTCTCTCACACACAGTCTCTCTCTCACACACACAGTCTTTCTCTCTCACACAAGCACAGTCTCTCTCTCACACACATACACAGTCTCTGTCTCTCACACACAGTCTCTCTCTCACACACACACAGTCTCTCTCTCATACTCAGTCTCTCACTCTCACACACAGTCTCTCTCTCTCTCACACACACAGTCTCTCTCTCTCACACATTCTCTCTCACACACACAAACACACAGTCTCTCTCACACACAAACACAGACGCTCTCTCACACACAGTCTCTCTCACACACACAGTCTATCTCTCACACACACATACACACAGTCTCTCTCTCACACTTACACACAGTATCTCACACAAACACACTCTCTCTCACACGAACACAGAGACTCTCTCTCTCACACATGCACACAGTCTCTCTCTCCCACACACACAGTCTCTCTCTCCCACACACACAGTCTCTCTCTCACACACACAGTTACGCTCTCTCACACACAGTCTCTCTCTCTCACACACACAGTCTCTCTCTCACTCTCTCTCACACACAAAGTCTCTCTCTCTCTCACATACACAGTGTCTCTCTCTCTCACACACTCACACAATCTCTCTCACTCTCACAGACACACACACACAGTCTCTCTCTCTCTCTCACACACACACACGCAATCTCTCTCTCACACACACAGTCTCAGTTTCACTCACACACTGTTTCTCTCTCTCTCTCTCAGATACACACAAATACACGCAGTCTATCTCTATCGCACACACATACACAGACTCTCTCTCACACACACAGTCTCTCTCACACACACACAGTCTATCTATCACACTTACATACACACAGTCTCTCTCTCACACTACACACAGTATCTCACACACACAGTCTCTCTCTCTCACACACACAAACACAGTCTCTGTCTCTCACAAACAGTCTCTCTCACACACACAGTCTCTCCCTCTCCCACACACAGTCTCTCTCTCCCACACACACAGTCTCTCTCTCACACACACAGTCACTCTCTCTCTCACACACATATTCTCTCTCTCACTCTCTCACATACAAAGTCTCCCTCCCACATACACAGGGTCTCTCTCTCTCACACACACGCACACAATCTCTCTCACTCTCACGGACACACAAACACAGTTTCTCTCTCTCTCTCACACACACCCATACGTAATCTCTCTCACACACACACAGTCTCAGTTTCACTCACACACTGTCTCTTTCTCTCTCAGATACACACAGATACACGCAGTCTATCTCTCACACACACACATACACAGACTCTCTCTCTCACACACAGTCTCTCTCTCACACAAACAGTCTCTCTCACACACACACAGTCTATCTCTCATACACACATACACACAGTATCTGTCTCTCACAAACAGTCTCTCTCTCACACTAACTCACACACAATCTATCTCTCATACACAGAGTCTCTCACTCTCACACACAGTCTCTCTCTCACTCACAAACTGTCTCTCTCTCTCTCACACAGTCTCTCTCTCTCTCACACACACAGTCTCTCTCACTCTCTCTCACACACAGTCTCTCTCTCTCTCTCTCACACACAGTCTCTCTCTCTCACACACAGTCTCCTCTCCCACACAGTCCTCTCCTCTCTCTCTCTCTCACACACAGTCTCTCTCTGTCTCTCTCTCTCACACACACAGTCTCTCTCTCCCACACACAGTCTCTCTCTGTCTCTCTCTCTCTCACACACACAGTCTCTCCCTGTCTCACTCTCTTACAAACACACAGTCTCGTTCTGTCTCTCTTTAACAATCACATAGTCTCTTTCTGTCTCTCTTTCTCACAAACTGGCAGTCTCTTTCTGTCTCACACACATAGTCTCTCTCTCTGGCTCTCTCAGACACACAGTCTGTCACTCTCTATCACACCATAACACCCAGTCTCTCTCAATGTCTCACACACACACAACTTCTATCTATCTCTCTCTCTCACACACAATCACACACACACAGTTTGTCTCTGTCTCTCACACACATAGTACTCTCTCTCTGTTTCGCACCCAACCACAAGCAGTCTCTATCTTTCTCTCTCTGTCTCACACGCACAGTCTCTCTCTCCCACACACACAGTCTCTCTCACACACAGTCTCTCTCTCTCTCACACCGACAGTCTCCCTCTCACTCTCTCTCACACACACACAAATTCTCTCTCACTCTCTCTCACACACACATTCTCTCTCTCACTCTCTCTCACACACACAGTCTCACTCTCACTCACAAACACACACATTCTCTCTCTCACTCTCTCTCACACAGTGTCTCTCTCTCACAAACGTACACAATCTCTCTCTCACAGACACACGCAATCTCTCACTCATATACACAGTCTCCATCTCACTCAAAGACTGTCTCTCTCTCTCTTTCTCTCTCACTCTCACATACACACAGATACACACAGTCTATCTCTCTCACACACACATACACAGTCTCTCTCTCAAACTTACAGACAGTATCCCTCTCTCACACACACACACAGTCTCTCTCTCACACAAACAGAGTCTCTCTCTCACACACACCGTCTCTCTCTCTCACACACACACACAAACACAGTCTCTCTCACACGCATACACAGTCTCTGTCTCTCACACACAGTCTCTCTCTCATACACAGAGTCGCTTACTCTCACACAGTCTCTCTCGCACACACACACAGTGTCTCAATCCTCACACACACAGTCTCTCTTTCTCACACACTATCTCTCTCTCTCCCTCACACAGAGTCTCTCTCTCTCACACACAAGCACAGTCTCTCTCTCTCACACAAGCACACACAGGCTCTCTCTCATACACAGAGTCTCTCACTCTCACACACAGTTTCTCTTTCACACACAGTGTCTCAATCCCACACACACATACACAGTCTCTCTTTCTCACACACAAACACAGTCTCTCTCACTCTCACACACAGTCTCTATCTCACACACACACACAGTCTCTCTCTCACACACAAATACAGTCTCTCACACGCAATCTCTCTCGCAGACACGCACACAGTATCTCTCTCTCACATACACACACATCGTCTCTCTCCCACACACACATGCACAGTCTCTCTCTCTCACACACAGTCTGTCTCTGTCTCACACACAGTCTCTCTCACACACACAGTGTCTCAATCCCACACAGACACACACATTCTCTCTCTCACACACAAATACAGTCTCTCTCTCACACACAGTCTCTCTCACACACACGTGCACACAATTTCTCTCTCATTCTCTCACAGACACACACAGTCTCTCTCACACACACGCATACACACGTAATCTCTCTCTCACACACACAGTCTCTCTCTCTGTCTCCCACACAAAGTGTCTCTCGCTCTCAAACACACATTCTCTCTCTATCTCTCATATACAATCTCTCTCTCTCTCCCTCCCCGCCCCCCCAAACACACACACATACGCACACACACAGAGTGTCTCGGTAACACACACACAGTCTATCTCTGTCTCACACACACACAGTCTCTCTCTGTCTCTCACACGCACAGTTTTTTATCTCACATACGCACAGTCTCCTGTCTCTCACATACACAGTCTCTCTGTCTCTTTCACACATGTAGTCTCTCTCTCTCTCTCTCTCTCACACACACACACTCGCATTCTAACTCTCTCTCTCTGTCTCACCCAGACAGACTCTGCCTCACTCACACACTGTCTAACTCACATACACACATTCTCTCTCTTTCTCATCCACACAGTCTTATTCGATCTCTCGCAGAGAAACACAGTCCTCCTCTGTCTCTTGTACACGCACAAAGTCCCTCTCTGTCTCTCTCACACCCACACAGTCTCTCTCTCTCCATCACACACACACACGCAGTTCTTTCTCTCATACACTCATACAGAGACAGCGGCTCTACTTCTCACACAACATCAACAGCAACAAGATTGCACTTATAGATTGCACACATTCAGTCTCGCGCTGTCTCTCACTCACAAAATCTCTGTCTCTCACACACACAGTCTCTCTCTTTCCCTCACACACAGTCTCTCTGTGTCTCACACACACCATCTCTCTCTGTCTCTCACACGCACAGCCTCTCACTGTCTCTCTCTCTCTCACACACACACAGTCTCTCTCTGTCTCACAAACAATCACAGTCTCTCTATATGTCTGACACGCACAGACTCTCTCTGTCTCTGTCAAAACCACACACGGTCTCTCTCTGTGTTTCTCACACAGAGTCTCTCTCATTCTTTCTCTCTCTAACACTCACACGCAGTCTCTCTCTCTCTCTCACACACATACAAACGGGCTCTTTCTCAAATTCACACACACCGCCTCTCTCTGTTACTCACACACACAGTGTCTCTGTCTATCTCTATCACACACAAACACAAACATAGTCTCTCACTGTCTCTTTCACATAAACACACAGTCTCTCTCTGTCTCCCTCACACACAGTTTCTCTCTCTCTTTCAAACACACAGTCTCTCTCTATCTTACAAACACACAGTCTCTCTCTGTCTCTCTCACACACACTCTCTCTCAAACACACTCAGTCTATCTGTCTCTCTTTCTCTCACACACACACACAGTCTCTCTCTGTCTCACTCTATCACACACAATATCTGTCTACCTCACACACATAGAGTCTATCTCTGTCTCTCACACATACATTCTCTCTCTGTCTCTCACACACACAGTCAATATCTGTCTCTCTCGCACACAGTCTCTATCTCACAGACACAAAGTCTCTCTCTGTCTGTCACATACAAAAGCTCTCTGTGTCTCAAGCGCACATTCTCTCTCTGTTTCTCTTTCACACACACTATCGCTCTGTCTCACACACAGACTTTCTGTCTCTGTCACACACAAAGTTCTCTCTCTCTCTGAATCACACACACACTCATTCTGTCCCATATACACACAGTCTCTCCGTCTCTTTCTTTCGCACACATAAGAACAACAACAACATGGATTTATACAGCGCCCTCTACGCCGGAGGGCGTCTCAGAGCGCTTAACATTTACGGATTCCTGGACCGAGCTTCGGGAGGTGAGGGGGGAGGTGACCAAAGGTCGAAAAGAAAGTTCTTAAGCATTGACCAGAAAATGGGAAGGGAGGGATCGACACTAAGGCAGTGAGGAGGGCAGGTCCAGAGCCTCGAGGCATAGTGGCTGAAGGCACGGCCGCCGAGCTGAGAACTCGGGGGACGAGGAGGAGGCCAGACCCGGAGCAACGAAGGAAATGGGTTCTGTTTCGAGGAGAGAGGAGGGCAGAGAAGTCGCGGGGTGCAGAGGACTGCAGGGACTTGAATACAAGGCTGAGGATCTTGAAGTGGATCCTCTCTGGGATAGGGATCCAATGCTGTCTGACCAGGACTGGGGGTGATCGGGAAGCGGAGTTTGGTTCGGGTGAGAATGCGGGCGGCAGAGTTCCGAATGAGTTGGATTTTATGGACGGTAGTGGATGGGAGACCGGAGAGGAGGGCGTTGGAGCAAACCAGCCGGAGGTGGAACAAAGCGGTGCTGCTGAGGGACAGGTTTTGGGGGAGAAAGGATAATTGGGGGTCGAACCTGACGCCTGGATTGCGTACGCTTTCGGGGAGTTTTATGGGAAAGTCAGTTTGGTGGAGGACGTGATAACCGTGAGATTCTAGAGGTTGACTAGAGCCAAAGTGTATGGCTTCCTTCTTGTCAACGTTCAGCTGAAGCAAGTTGGCGCTCATCCAGCCCCTGTGATCTGACAGGCAGCTGACACAATATCACCGGACGAGGGGTCGCAAAGAGAGGTGGAAAAGTAGAGTTGGGTGTCACCTGCATACATGTGGCATTGTACCCCATTTCTACGGATGACATCACCAAGAGGGAGCATGTAGATCAGAAAGAGGAGGGGGCCAAGGATGCAAACTTGAGGTACCCCGCATGTAACCGATTGAGATCGTGAGGAGACACCGTTTGTGCAGATGTACTGCTGCCGGTTTGTGAGGTAGGACTGGCACCAGGCGAGTGTGGTCCCATTGAGGTAGATGACCGATGAAAGGCGGTGGAGGAGGATGGCGTGATCGACTTTGTTGAAAGCGACGGAGAGGTCCAGCAGGACATGGAGGCAGAGGGAACCCTGGTCACAGATAGATAGGATGTCGTTTGTGACTTTCGCAAGCGCAGTCTCTGAAGTTTGAGCGGAAACCGGACTGGAGGTGTTCGAAAATAGAGTGGGAGATGAGGTAAAACCACATAGCTTCTATAACTATTGAGAGGAAGGTCAGGTTAGAAATAGGACGGTAATGGCTGGAGTTTGAGGGATCTATGGAGGGTTTTTGAGGAGGGGATTGATGTCAGCAGTTTTGCGGGGGACAGTGCCTGATCCAAAGAAAAGGGACTGGTTGATGACACCAACCGGTTGTGGGCAGAGGACGGGGAGTTGTGTGCAAAGCAAGTTGGTGTGGAGGGGGTCGAGGCAGAAGGCGGTGATTATTGTGAGGTGATGGTGAGTGAAAGCGAGGAGGGAGAGAAGGGGAGGAAGGAGATTAGGGTGGGGGTCGTGGTAGGAGCTGATGGTGAGGAAGAGGAGTGGGAGCGAGAGGGTAATTGTGTGGGGGATAACAGGCAGGAGGATGAGGCTACCTGGCGGGTTGTTATGTGTTTTGGATGTAAGGAGGTCCATGACATCCTCTCGCTTGGCATTGAGTGTGAAGATTGGGGAGGCCATTAATGTGAACGGTGAGGTTTCGGGAGGAGAGGAGGGCAGTGAACTCAGAAGATTTGGTGCAACGAGTGTTTAGATGGAGATTGAAATCGCACATTATGAGGAGGAGCGACTTATTGTCATGACACCTCTCTGTCACACACACAATCACTACAGCTCCTGTCAGACACATAGTCACTGCACCTGCCTGTCACGCACACAGATTCACCATAGCTCTCTCTCACACACAATCAATACACCAACCTGTCACACACACACTCACTGCGCTTCCCTGTCACACAAATATAGTCACTATACTTCCCTATCAAACACACCATCACTACATACCATTGTGCCACACACAGTCTGTGCACCTCCCACTCACAAACACAGTCACTACAGCTGCCTGTTACACACAGTCACTACAACTCCCTGTCAAATACACAATCACTCACCTCCCTGTCTCACACACATTCACTACACCTCCATGTCATACACACAGTCACTCTATCACACACATTCAGTCACTACAAATCCCACTCACAAACAAAGTCAGTACAACTCCCTGTCACAGACACATTCACGACACCTCCTTGTTTCACTCGCAGTCATTACACCTCCATATCACACACAGTCACTACACCTCCCTGTCGCAAACTCACAACGAGTCGCTGCACATCCCTATCAATCACCCAGTCACTATAACGCCTTGTCACACACAGTCAACACATCCCCAATTCACGCACAGTCGCCAACCCGCCTTGTCTCGCACACAGTCACTATACCTTCCCTTTCTCACACACAAATAATTACTACATGTCCCACTCACAAAAAGTCACTGTATATCCCTGTCACGCCCACAAAGTAATGACAGCTCCTTGGCACACACAGTCACTACACATCCATGACATAATCACAATCTCCACCTGAAATTCTTCTTTGAAGGACTCTTTTCAATCCAACTAAAGGATGGGCTGTTTCCCGTTGTAAAGAAACCTGTTTTTTTATTGATGAAATGAAATGATGAGCGAAAATCTGGATGTTAAAACAATTTTTTCTTCATTGTAGATCGTCACTCAATGATTTTCTAATGAGTAAAAACCTTCTCACAGAAGAAGGAATAGTGATGCAAACAATTTATCAAGAAATGAGTGTTGATGGTTTACCATATTTCCTGGAAGAGCAGCAGGCAGCTGGGAATCTGTTAGGTCTGCACTTTATTATTTCAGATTTTTTTTGATCAGATGCTGTGTGACGCCCAGACCAGTCAAATGGCTCATACACGCTTTATGGTTAAAGCTCGCAGACCCGATGCTGTTGGGCATGTTGACCACTTGTGCTTAGTTTCTGATGGATCACAATGGAAATATGGTAAAAGGCTTCAGACAAGTCTAATCCCCGGCTTTACCCCCGATACTGTCAAAGATTAGGGTGAAAACCATTTTGTGTTTCTCCTTCTGCACTGTGTTGTGATGTCAAACACTGCTGTCCCTTCTTCCAGATATTAGATTGTAGAAGTTGTAGTCTAATTATAATGAACATTAAACAAACGTAGAATGCAGAAGGTACCGACAGTCATAGGATAGGATACATCTGATTTTCTCTGGTTTTGAAAGAATAACAAAACAGCTTTGGAAAACTGTTATCCCCTCTTGTCAGTAAATGACAGCACTGCCACAGAGCTAACGGTCCCCGGCACCGGTCAACACAGGATCTCGACTGAGCAATAGGTCGCGAGATTCTGATGGGGCCAAGCGCCAAAAGGCAATCCTCAAGAATAGCAACTAATGAGCAAGCTGTTTAAGCTAAAGGTCTTTGGTACCATCCCGGGATAGAGATACTTAAAAGGAATATACTCATGATCCCCCATGACAAAATAACAATCACAAGATACAGCCCCAAACAGATCAATTTCCTATCTTAGACAGGACAAAAAGAAGACCTCGTGGAGACTCAGTCAGGTTGCACCAAGCCAAATGGTTGATTAACCTAAATACACGACTGTATCAGAAGTGGGTAGAGGGGCCCAAGGAAGGACACTTGGAGAAAGGGTATAACTATGGCACTCTAGGTGAGAACAGTTAGAAGAACAGGATGGCTCCAGAGAGAGAGAGAGAGACAGAGAGACCAGTGTGGAGAGGCCCCTTAAGTTCACACGGCAGGTGTTCAATGATGTTCCGTGACTGTCTTCAAAGACTGCTAGTATAATTTATTACACATTTGTAGTAACTTGTTGTGTTCACTCTGTACATAATAAACTCTGCTGCACTGTATTTGGATTGTCGAGTCATATTCCGAACTACGGGTTCGTAAATCCCAAAAGTATGTACTCGAAAATTGTCATAGTGAATGCGAATACTGCGTGAACTGAGCAACAGTTTTTATTTTTCTCTGCTCACTCTGCAGATAATTGTATCTGTGTACAAAGCGGAGGTATATGTTCATGATTTTTATCTGTTTCATTAAGTTGAGTTTCTAGAAACCCACGCCATGCATGTGATCTCCTTTCCTATCAAGTGAATAAAAAGAGCAAAGCGACACCAACTCAGGACGATGACGCAATCCGCAGAAACTTAGATACCCGTGAAGTG
>NW_024706229.1:0-12496 GCF_018977255.1 Callorhinchus milii | reverse complement strand
GCTTTAGATACATATGTAATAACAGCCATAGAGGGTTCACGTGGGTATTGGCTTGCCGGTCCTGCTTGTAGCCAATAAGGGTTGAGATAGGGACCATGGCCCAGGCGTGATCACGACATGTCATCAGGAGTGATTGGCCTAGCCATTCGGGGCCCCAGCTAATGGGGAGCCGGATGAGGGGCGTGGTCCCGGGATTGACAGGGAACCATCGAGAATGGTCGAAGCTGTCCATGAACGATTGGCTGGGGGGACCACGTGACGAAGATATTAAGAGAGAGTGAGAGAGAACGATCGAGAGCAGACTGAAACTGACAAGAGCAGGGTCACGCACGGACGGGGGCTCTGGGTGCCACGTGCACAGTGGGGACTTAGTGCGAAGTCTGTCCTCTCTCCGTTGTCTGCCAGCAACGGAGAGTGAGTGAGCAAAGTGTATTGTGGAGTGGAAATAAAAGGACTGATTCCGAAGCCGTCTCAAGAAGGATTATTACACATAGACATGGGTCAATCGCATGAGTTGTTTTGGATCGCCCATCAGGTCTCCGTTGTACAGTTCATGGCTCTCGACGTGTATAGGTCACGTTTATACAATTTCCCTGATTTTGTTTTAACGCAGCCCTTGTAAACCCTCCCTTCCCATGTGACGTTGGGTGCCACGAAGGCGAGATGTTAGGTACCTCTCCTGGTATGCAGGAGGTCGTGCGTTCGATCCCGACCTTGACGCCTGCTGTATATTTGGAGTTTTCATGTGCCTCTTTCCCCGTGGTCGCGTGGATTTTTCTCCGGGCCCTCCGGTTTTTCCCTCCACATTTGGAATCAACATCACGACGCGTTTCGGGTATTTGGCTGCGAGACATTTCCACGCGACGAGCAGCTTCATTGAGCTGTCATTGGCGATATCCGGGTGGTTCTGAAAAAAGGGCGACGTTGATCAGTGCGCCTTACCTGGTCAAATAAAAACAAACACATTCCTGCGGAGGGAGCTGGTAGGAACGTTGGGTTGCTCGGTCAATGGCCAGGGTCAACGGCGGCGTGGTGTATTCCGCAAATATGCCCGACTGTGAGGGCGGGCACAAGCCGGCGTGAGTAGGTTAAACGTTGAGTTTATAAGGGCACCACGGGGTGACCAGCCCCTCCCCACCCAGCCCCCACCCTCCCACCCCCCACCCAGCCCCACCCACCCTCCCCACCCAGCTCCTCCCTACCCTCCCCACCCAGCCCCTCCCACTTACCTTCCCCACCCAGCCCAACCCTCTCCACCCAGCCCCTCCCCACCCTCCCTCCCCACCCAGCCCCTCCTCCCTCCCCACCCAGCCCCTCCTTGCACGACGAACGGACACAATCATCCCCTGTGGGCTGGTGTAACCAGGATGTTCCTACCAGTAAAAGTTTAGTTTAGTTTTGCCGATTTGTCCGGGTCACCGTTGACAAAGAACAGAGCCTCTTAGCCCGGCGGGCCTTATCCGCCATAAACCGACCGATCCTCTGACTGACTGCTGCACCAATACAAAGTGCCAACTTCCCACTCGCCATAACTTCCTTCCATCGCGATAAATATAGATCACAGGCCGTATCGACCCCTGCTCGTTCGCTGGCTGTCTTCCCCTTTCGTTGCAGATTTACACAAAGAATGGAAGGAACGAAGAGCGGGGGGGGGGGGGTTGGATGGGGGTCACGGTTCACGCGAACCCTTTCATCCTGAAAATAAAACTGAGAGCAGCTTCGGCGCGTCTGAGATCCGATTACGTCTTTGTCGCCAACAGCACACTCATGATGGCGATAATAATGACGGCAACTTCAACTCGTATCGCTGCGCTACGCCTCTGCCGCGCGGTGTTCGCTTCTCGCTGCCCCTAGGGAGAGAGAGAGGGGGGGAGGGGGAAGACTCAGAGGCGCGCAAGGAGGAGGAACCACGGACGGATGGGAGGGCAGCAGCAGCCAGGCGGTGAGGAGTCCACGCCAAATGCCACGCTGCAAGCTCTGCGGTCCTCTATACATGAAGGTGCCATCCGCCAATCATCGAGTGTTGTACATGCGGGAGGGGTGGGGGGAAAACGAAGAACCGGAGAAAACCCACGCGTGAGTGACCTTTGGGCCTAGGTCGCGTCACGGAGAGAAATGGAGGGGGAGGGGGCGATGCAACGGGGTCGAGAGTGACAACGGAGCGGCAGTCAACGGAGGAACGCGCCCTTGAGAGACGGAGCGGTGAAATCCGCCACCGCCGCGCTGGCACGAACGGCATCGCAGAGCGCCGCGAGGGATGGGGAAGCCTTCACCCAGCAGTGGATAGATCATGGCTGCTGATGACGACGACGACGACGATGATGATGATGATCGTGCGTGATTGCTTCTCGTTTGTTTTTGTCACCCCGGATCTCCCATGGAAACGCGACGTGCGCATTCGCGCGGGTTCGCGTGGACAGAATTATTTTCGTCTGTCTGCTACAAATGCCTCGCCGGTTTGCATTGTACTGTACAATACAACAGCGCACATGATGAGTCGCGTCGCGCTGGATGAGGAACGCCCCACGCCGCGTCTGGGATGGGGCGGTTGCACGCCTGTCAAGCCCATCTCAGTGCCTACCTAATTCACACGCAAATTCAGACCGCATCGGTCACCCCGTGCCCCTGAAACATCTCAACGTTCATCCTACAACGTCCCAACGCAAGGGAGAAACACAAACACATAGGCACAAACATGTGCCCGTATTGAAACGGCTGTATGCCCTATGGACCCGAAGACCTCAAACCGGGAGTATGGGTTGAGAGCGATGCGTTTACTTGGCCATAGCTTTCAATGCTGCTCAGTGCGGATTGATTGAGGCGGCGGAGACCGTGTAGGTGATGGGACCATAGCAGTTCAGTGCAACAATGAATATCGTTTGCGATGCCGGTTGGCCAAAGAGAGGCCAGGATTGGTGTTGGCTGGTGCTGGGAATTCGAACTCGGGTCCCCAGGATCCTAGCACAGTGCGCTAACCACTGCGCCACCGCTCCCCTCTCCCCTCCCCCGCGGCAATGTATGTATACTGCATAGACTTCTGTCTAAATCAGAATTATAATACAGAATTGTGATAAACATCATGGCCATATTTGCAATTCGTTCACATCGTCCATGCGCTGTCCTTATGGTGGAAAATGGAAACATAAAATCTCACGCGATGTGGATTTATATCGCGCGGGTGATGTTTAATTTCGAGCGAAAACGAGAGGCAGTCAATCAGAGGCAGGGCGAACAAAGGAAGGATCTTGAGCCTGGATTTTAGCACGCGGCAGGGAGTCGACAGCACGAAGGGCTGGGGAGTGGAGGGGTTCAGGACTGCGAGGGCAGCAAGGAGAATGAGCCACCACCCGCTGGGCGAGGGTTGGCTGCGGATTTGGTTGACAGAAAGTCGTGGCTGCTGGGTCAGAGAGCGCGTGGAGGGGAGGAGAGCGAGATGAGAGGGGAGAGGCAGGAGAGTGCGTGGAGAAGAGTAGAGCGAGATGAGAGGGAGAGGCAGGAGAGTGCGTGGAGGAGAGAGAGCGAGATGAGAGGGGAGAGGCAGGAGAGTGCGTGGAGGGGAGTAGAGTGAGATGAGAGGGGAGAGGCAGGAGAGTGTGTGGAGGGAGTAGAGTGAGATGAGAGGGGAGAGAGGTAGGAGAGTGCGTGGAGGGAGAGAGGAGATGAGAGGGAGAGGTAGGAGAGTGCGTGGAGGGGAGTAGAGTGAGATGAGAGGGGAGAGGCAGGAGAGTGCGTGGAGGGGAGTAGAGTGAGATGAGAGGGGAGAGGTAGGAGAGTGCGTGGAGGGGAGTAGAGTGAGATGAGAGGGGAGAGGTAGGAGAGTGGTGGAGGGGAGTAGAGTGAGATGAGAGGGGAGGTAGGAGAGTGGTGGAGGGGAGTAGAGTGAGATGAGAGGGAGAGGTAGGAGAGTGCGTGGAGGGAGTAGAGTGAGATGAGAGGGGAGAGGAGGAGAGTGCGTGGAGGGGAGTGAGTGAGATGAGAGGGAGAGGTAGGAGAGTGCGTGGAGGGGAGTAGAGTGAGATGAGAGGGGAGAGGTAGGAGAGTGGTGGAGGGGAGTAGAGTGAGATGAGAGGGGAGAGGTAGGAGAGTGCGTGGAGGGGAGTAGAGTGAGATGAGAGGGGAGAGGTAGGAGAGTGCGTGGAGGGGAGTAGAGTGAGATGAGAGGGGAGAGGTAGGAGAGTGCGTGGAGGGAGTAGAGTGAGATGAGAGGGGAGAGGTAGGAGAGTGCGTGGAGGGGAGTAGAGTGAGATGAGAGGGAGAGGTAGGAGAGTGGTGGAGGGAGTAGAGTGAGATGAGAGGGGAGAGGTAGGAGAGTGCGTGGAGGGGAGTAGAGTGAGATGAGAGGGGAGAGGTAGGAGAGTGCGTGGAGGGGAGTAGAGTGAGATGAGAGGGGAGAGGTAGGAGAGTGGTGGAGGGGAGTAGAGTGAGATGAGAGGGAGAGGTAGGAGAGTGCGTGGAGGGGAGTAGAGTGAGATGAGAGGGGAGAGGTAGGAGAGTGCGTGGAGGGAGTAGAGTGAGATGAGAGGGAGAGGTAGGAGAGTGCGTGGAGGGGAGTAGAGTGAGATGAGAGGGGAGAGGTAGGAGAGTGCGTGGAGGGGAGTAGAGTGAGATGAGAGGGAGAGGTAGGAGAGTGCGTGGAGGGGAGTAGAGTGAGATGAGAGGGAGAGGTAGGAGAGTGCGTGGAGGGGAGTAGAGTGAGATGAGAGGGGAGAGGTAGGGAGTGGTGAGGGAGTAGAGTGAGATGAGAGGGGAGAGGTAGGAGAGTGCGTGGAGGGGAGTAGAGTGAGATGAGAGGGAGAGGCAGGAGAGTGCGTGGAGGGGAGTAGAGTGAGATGAGAGGGGAGAGGTAGGAGAGTGCGTGGAGGGGAGTAGAGTGAGATGAGAGGGGAGAGGTAGGAGAGTGCGTGGAGGGAGTAGAGTGAGATGAGAGGGGAGAGGAGGAGAGTGCGTGGAGGGGAGTAGAGTGAGATGAGAGGGAGAGGTAGGAGAGTGCGTGGAGGGGAGTAGAGTGAGATGAGAGGGGAGAGGTAGGAGAGTGCGTGGAGGGGAGTAGAGTGAGATGAGAGGGGAGAGGTAGGAGTGCGTGAGGGGAGTAGAGTGAGATGAGAGGGAGAGGAGGAGAGTGCGTGGAGGGAGGAGTGAGATGAGAGGGAGAGGTAGGAGAGTGCGTGGAGGGGGTAGGTGAGATGAGAGGGGAGAGGTGGAGAGTGGTGGAGGGGAGTAGAGTGAGATGAGAGGGGAGAGGTAGGAGAGTGGTGGAGGGGAGTAGGTGAGATGAGAGGGGAGAGTAGGAGAGTGCGTGGCGGGGGTAGAGTGAGATGAGAGGGGAGAGGTCGGAGAGTGCGTGGAAGGGACGAGAGTGAGATGAGAGAGGAGAGGGAGCAAAGGCATAGCTAGGATAATTTGCGCCCGGGGACGAATTATAAAATTGCCCCCCCCCCCCCCCCGTTTAATCACGTTTTCCTATTACATCGAATAAGGAATAACAATTTAATTTTAATGAAATATTGTATTTAAAGAAGCAAATTTATAGAAATTATATTACATGGCTCACTCAGTCACTGTCGTAGACTGGTTGACATAGTCTACAAAAGATTAATTTTTCTTGATTTCACTGTCGCAAACTGGTCAATCACGTAATCAAAATCTGTTTTTTCCAATGTTTCTCTTTCAACGCTAAGAAGAGCAAGATCGCTGAGACGATCTTGTCCCATTGAAGCACGCAAATACGACAAAATAAGTTTCAATTTGCTGAACGACCGCTCACAGCTTGCAATTGAAACTGATATTGTTAATAAATTTGCATTGAAATTCGCAAATTCGGAAATATGTCGTCTCCATAAAACACAATAAAACCAAGAAGATCCAAAGGAGTTTCTGGTAGAACTTCATTCCGGTTACTGAGCAGCATTTTGCAATCTCCAATTTCTGTGAAAAGTTCGTGGCCGTTGATGTCGGTGTCATAGAAATTTCCAAAATCTGTGCAATTTCGACGAATTGCATCGACATCTGTGTCGGATAGAAGAGTTTTGACGTCCAGCAGAAATCCAAATTTTGTGTTCAGGTCTTTTAGTCGTAAAAACCGTGTTGACATCTTGTTGAAGTCGATAAAATACGCTCTTCATAACGCGCACAATTTCTTCTTCTGCTGAAAGTCCTGCATCTCTTGCCAGTTCTCCTGGCATCTTCCGACGTCGCCTAATTCTTCTGTCCACATCGATCCCCAGGCTGTGCATCTTGTTTTGGCGTTTTCTACAGCAACTGGCTCAAATCATCACGAAGCTTGACAAATTCATGCTCCAAAGATTCAAGATCAGTTTCTGCTTCCTTGAAATTCATAGTAGGATCCTGTAAGCGCTTCTGAACACGATACATTTTTCCAAGAATGACATTCCAGAAATGTAATAAAACTATGAAGTTAAAATTTAATACGCATGCCTGTAGCTGTTCTGCATCACTTCTGGTTTCAGGCGTCATAGTTACGTCCTCCGATAATTTGTCTAGCAGCCCTACTAGTTCATCCAGTCCTTCATAGATAGCTTTACAGCTTCTGATTGTGCACTCCAGCGTGTTTCAGACTCCCGCTTTACTGTGATGGGCACAGCTTTTTTTAACTCTTCCCAACGAATTTTTGAACGAGAGAAAAACAAATATATACTTTCAACTGTTCCAAAAAATGTGACGACAAGTGGATCCTGTTTAGCTGAGTGTACTCCTGCTAAGTTTAACCTGTTGTTGTCACAGTTGACAAACAATGCTCTGTGATTTTATTGTTTGGGACGTTCTTCCATGTAAGTTCTTAATAGGCGCGCGTACCAAAATGTAATTACATGACATGTAGGCTGTGTGTGGCGGGATATATAAACTTTTAGGTTGAGGTGTAGATTTGTGCAGTAGTTTCAGGCTGCCGCGCCCGCCGCAATAAGTTATAATGTACGTTGTAAGCCTCATTTTGGCGCCCCTTTACCTTGGCGCCCGGGGACACATGTACCCCCCTGCCCCCCCCCTAGCTACGCCTCTGAGAGGGAGGCAGGCGCGAGTCCATGATGGATCTTGGAAAAAAAAAACATGAAAAGCGAGCTCCCAATTTGACCTTCGACCCGCTCGTTATCTTCTCGCCTCCGTTCCTCTCGAGGGGGTTTCTTCCCCTCCCCCTTCCCCGTTCCACCCCCACCACCCCTCCCACTACCCCCGATCCTCCTCGTTTCCGCGTGACCCTACAAATCGCTTGACTTCAATAACAACAACAAAACCTCCATCTTCTAATCCTGGAGATAATTGGGGCGGCGAACCCCCCCCCCCCCCCCCCAGGGAGGTGGCGAGAAAAACAACACGCTGAGTGCCTGTGGGTGGTGGTGACGGTGCGGGGTGGTGGTGGTGAGTGTGGTGGTGGTGGTGAGTGTGGTGGTGGTGGTGGTGAGTGTGGTGCTGGTGGTGGTGAGTATGGTGGTGGTGACGGTGCGGGTGGTGGTGGTGCTGGTGCTGAGTATGGTGGTGGTGCTGGTGGTGCTGGTGGTGGTTGTGGTGGTGGTGCTGGTTCTGGCGGTGAGTGTGGTGGTGGTGGTGAGTGTGGTGGTGGTGCTGGTGGTGCTGGTGGTGCTGGTGGTGCTGGTGGTCAGTATGGTGGTGCTGGTGGTGAGTATGGTGGTGGTGCTGGGGGTGCTGCTGGTGGTGGTGGTGCTGGCGGTGAGTGTGGTGGTGAGTATGGTGGTGAGTATGGTGGTGGTGGTGAGTGTGGCAGTGGTGGTGAGTGTGGCGGTGGTGGTGAGTGTGGTGGTGGTGGTGAGTGTGGTGGTGGTGGTGCTGGTGGTGAGTATGGTGGTGGTGGTGAGTGTGGTGGTGGTGGTGCTGGCGGTGAGTGTGGTGGTGGTGAGTGTGGCAGTGGTGGTGAGTGTGGTGGTGGTGAGTGTGGTGGTGAGTGTGTTGGTGGTGCTGGCGGTGAGTGTGGTGGTGGTGTTGGGGAGCGGTAGTGTCGCGGTTAGTGCGCTGGGCTACAAAGTCGGCGACCCGAGTTCGATTCCCGCTTATGGCCAACACCGGTGATGATAATCTGAACCGGCCCTGGGCCTCCCCTAGGTCGATTCAGCCTAAAATGAGTAAACATCACCACTGGAGAGACAAAGGCGGTCGGGCATGGTGCTGGCCACATACCGCCTCCTGTACCGTGCCGGCCTTCATAGTTGCGCACGAACAGCACTTGCCCCAACAGTCTGTTCATGCTATACGGGGGATCTTTGTCTATGCGGCGGGCGATGACTACTGCTGGCGATGATGATGACATTACATTTATTGATTCCAGCCGAATCAGAAAACATGTATTCCTACTCTTGGTCTTTACAAACCTCTAACTCTGACTCTAACCCCAATAGTTTTACGTTTGCGGCTATCTAAGACCCATTTCCAACAAAAAGGGCAATTGACTCTTAACCATCTGGCAGGTCACCTGCAAAACCCGACTCTGCTGATGAGACACTAAATGTCGAAACGGGTCCAGAGTTTTGCTTGTGTAGAACTAACGCTACGCGGCAGCAGATGGGTTGTGAACTTGAATTACACTTCGTTCATACGGAGAGACGATTACGTGGAGGAGGCATACGATCTGCTTATTTATTCTGTAACTTGCCTCGCTATAACCGCGGACAGATCAACGCCTAGGATAACAACGAGCCAAGGTCAACGCAGACGTTCAGGGCAATACACATCTCGTTCGAGACCCAAATATCGCACCCTCCTGGCTCTGACAATCGTAACCCCTCGAAGACATCACTGGGGGAGCCATCACCCGCATCATCAGAGCATCAGCGCCAGGCCGATGCGCCCATCTCCTGCGTAAAATGGAACGTTGCAGACACGAGTCACATGGAGTGCTGCGATCGTGGCCATGTAACCCAAAACCCATGGCTAAATGCAGTCAATGACACAGGGACACGTAGAGATTCACAGAGGATACAGCGAGGCCCATAGAGATACATTAAAGGCAAGCCACAGTAGTGAGACTGTGGCCATGCAACCCGAACCATAAAGTAAACCCATAGAGACCCATAGAGATACATAGAGACCCATAGAGATGCATAAAGACCCATAGAAATGCATAGACCCATAGAGATACATTAAAGAGAAGCCGTAATAGAGTTTTTTTTTTAGATCGTCTTAATATAAATGTGTCGTTGAACCCGCCACCACTTGACACATCCAATTAGTAAGGTTTGTCACGTACACAAAACGTGCCATTTCGTTACTAGTTGAGCACACCCGTGTATTGGAGAGTAAACCCGCGACATTTACTGTTCAAGTACCGTGACGTTTCGCCGGCAATTACAACAACCAGCCTCATCAGGCGGCAGCCAGAGCTGTGGACAAATCCTCCTCCTCCTGTTTCGGTCTTAAATAGACGGGGGGATGAATGATAAATTATGACGTCGCCACTCGTCAGCCAATCAGGTGCGAAGACAAAGACAAGCCACAGTAGTGCGCGTGCGGCCGTGCAACCCAAACTACGGACCCCCACAGTGATGCCACTATGGGGGGGGGGGGGGGGTCCTTCAACGGAGGTGGAACAGCGACACGACACGAACTCTCTCTGCTGCTGATGAAGCCCCCACCCCCTGGTCATGGCGGCAGCAGGACCGCGACATTTTAGCATCGAGATCCTGAACGGATCGCTGCTGCCATCATGCGCATGAATACGACTACTGCATATCGTCTATGGGCAATGTAAGTCTATGGGGAATGTGAGTGTATGGGCAATGTTAGTCTATAGGGATTGATAGTCTATGGGCAATATAAGTCTATGGGGAATGTAAGTGTATGAGCAATGTAAGTCTATAGGGATTGATTGTCTATGGGCAATATAAGTCTATGGGGAATGTAAGTGTATGGGCAATGTAAGTCTATAGGGATTGATTGTCTATGGGCAATATAAGTCTATGGGGAATGTAAGTGTATGGGCAATGTAAGTCTATAGGGATTGATAGTCTATGGGCAATGTAAGTCTATGGAGAATGTAAGTGTATGACCAATCTAAGTGTATGGGGCAATGTAAGTCTATAGGGATTGATAGTCTATGGGCAATGTAAGTCTATGGGGAATGTAAGTGTATGGGCAATGTAAGTCTATGGGGAATGTAAGTCTATGGGCAATGTAAGTCTATAGGGATTGATAGTCTATGGGCAATGTAAGTCTATGGGGAATGTAAGTCTATGGGGAATGTAAGTGTATGGGCAATGTAAGTCTATAGGGATTGATAGTCTATGGGGCAATAGAAGTCTATGGGCAATGTGCTGTACTGCATATGGGCAATGTTAGTCTACCACATCGCTGCTGGCATTGGACCCTTACACACCAAGCTGGGTCTAATGAAGAACTTTGTCAAAGCAATGGACAAAACACAAGCAGCTTTCAAGTACCTCCTTGGAAAATGTCCAAGGTTAAGTGAAGCTAAGACAAAGGAAGGTGTCTTTGTTGGTCCTCAGATTCGTGAACTTCTCCGAGATTATGCATTTGACAGTGCACCGCGTGGCAAGGAAAAGACGGCATGGAAAGCCTTCCAGTTACTGGCAACACATTTTCTCGGAAACAACAAGGCAGACAACTACAGGGAGTTGGTGGAAAACCTCCTCAAGGCATACAAACACCTTGGTTGCAACATGTCACTAAAGATACATTTTTTGCACTCTCAGCTCGATTTTTAAATCCTTTATATTAAGTTCGCTTGCTTGCTTAGGACCGTGCAAATCTTTCGGTCGTTTTTTAACCCACTTCCCGTGATCCAATCGAGCTGACATTTTCCACACAGACTCGTTGTGCGTGACAATTAATGTTCGTGAAATTTTTCCAAAATTTTACACTTTTTAGGAAAAAATATTATATTTAATTACCAATTGCTTAATGGTGCAATGCAATCATCTGACCCATAGGTGGCAGCCATCTCAAGCCAGAGGACGAGAGGACTCTAGCCGCCACGCATATAAAGGATTTATAGTAAAAAACTTAGTTTTTACTGGTTATACATTTTTTCCCACCGAACTGCAGATCAGTGAGCGACGGTCATGGCGAGCGGTGTCACCAGAACATTGCGACAATGGAGAATCGCTCTCAGGGCAAATGGAGCCCATCAATGCTTGCAGATTATTGCTGGACAGTGGCAAGAGATGCTCCATTTAATGAATACAAGAGGTAAGCCAAGAAGCGCCGAGTAGACACTGAATAAGGACTAAACTGTGTACTTATATATACATAATCGTTAATTGCCTTTTGTTTCATAATACATTTTATTTATATAACCCTTTTTCTGATTTTTAAAGTGTTACACGAACAGCACAGGTGACATGTTATCATGTGAAGCGACCATAAACACATTAAACCAACTGGGTTTACAATGTATGAGTAAAACTCTACTCTCTACACAATAGAAAAAGCCGTAAAATGTAACAAAACTTAACTCTCTTAGGAACAGTAGTCATCATATTCTTGGTTCTTTCAGTAAAGTCACGTAGAAGGAAATAATAAAAGAATAAAATAAAACATTATTTACACTATGGGGACCTCATTTGCCAGTAAAAATATGATAATTGGTTCTTTACCCTTCTATCTGGCAACAAAACTGACACCTTTTTGCAAGGAGTCATGTTTGCATAGACCGCAATACCTGCAGTCATAAATACAAACAAAAGACATAACTCTGATAATGTGCACTGTCCTAGAAGTTGATTGGTCCACACCCGAGACAGCTTTCCTTCGAGCCTAGTCTCATATGGGTTGGACCAGATGACGCCAAAAGGCGCACAACTCAAGGACAATGCACCATCAGAGTATGAGAGCTCGGGCAAGCATCTACACTATGGGGACCTCATTTGCCAGTAAAAATATGATAATTGGTTCTTTACCCTTCTATCTGGCAACAAAACTGACACCTTTTTGCAAGGAGTCATGTTTGCATAGACCGCAATACCTGCAGTCATAATACAAACAAAGACATACCTGATAAGTCAACCATATGAGACTAGGCTCGAAGGAAAGCTGTCTCGGGTGTGGACCAATCAACTTCAGGACAGTGCACATTATCAGAGTTATGTCTTTTGTTTGTATTTATGACTGCAGGTATTGCGGTCTATGCAAACATGACTCCTTGCAAAAAGGTGTCAGTTTTGTTGCCAGATAGAAGGGTAAAGAACCAATTATCATATTTTTACTGGCAAATGAGGTCCCCATAGTGTAGATGCTTGCCCCGAGCTCTCATACTCTGATGGTGCATTGTCCTTGAGTTGTGCGCCTTTTGGCGTCATCTGGTCCAACCCATATGAGACTAGGCTCGAAGGAAAGCTGTCTCGGGTGTGGACCAATCAACTTCTAGGACAGTGCACATTATCAGAGTTATGTCTTTTGTTTGTATTTATGACTGCAGGTATTGCGGTCTATGCAAACATGACTCCTTGCAAAAAGGTGTCAGTTTTGTTGCCAGATAGAAGGGTAAAGAACCAATTATCAAAACATTATTTAT
>NW_024706228.1:5000-12508 GCF_018977255.1 Callorhinchus milii | reverse complement strand
AGCCCGCCAACGGTCGAGCGAGTGAGACAAGGCCGGAGCCCGCTGAGCGGAGGGAGCGAGCAGAACGTAGTGGGTTTGGAGGTTGTGGCGGTGGGGGGGAGCAAGACCACTGAGAGCTTTGGAGTTGAGGACCAGGCTCTTGAAATACAATCGTGAGACTGTCATCAGAAACTAGGAACGTGAAAGGCGCTAAACCAATGTCATTTTGTATTGATTGTCTCTGCGGAAGACTCCATCGTAAGAGAAAGTACTGTAGAAGTACAAGTCGATGATGTGCACTTCCATCAAACCTCCCATAACCTCCTCGTTCTCCAGTTGCTTTGGACCATGGACCTTTCCATCTTCTTCAGTCGTCTCTCTCTCTCTTCCCCATCCCCTTCCGTGGCACATCATCTGACCGACACATCATCTCCACTTCATCCGCTCGCACGCTTTCTCCTTCTGGTCTCGCACAATTAGCCGTGTGTACCACTGGAATCTGTTTTGGTCCCTTCTTTTCCTAAATCTCCATGTTTCCTCTTGGTAACATAACCTGCGGACATCGGGTTAACTTCCACGTTCAATTTGGAGGACACCCCAATCTGCTTTTCCATTTCCAGTTGCAGAACGTTCGCTGATGTTCTCTTCGCCGGGTTGTCAGGCATCGCAGCTCGGATTTTCGCCAAACTTTCTGGATCTCGACATGAAGAAGACCACGGAAGCCATCCTTGTCGGACGCTGCTGACGCCTTCCCTCACATCTAAACCATTTCAAACCCGGGAGCTACTCCTTCGCTTCTGATCTGCTCCCGTGTCACTCCTCTCTTCACCCCCTCCACTCCAATAAACCGGATCTGCTGCCTGTTCCCCGTTCCCTCTGTGCCGTCACCGTGGACCAAGCCTTCGATCATTATTGCCCCACCCTCGGGTACTCCGTGGCTGTATCTCCACACCCTTCTCTGTCTCTATCTGTCCTCCATTCCAATCTTAAAACCAACCTTGATGATATTGCCTATGGTCGCCTCCCCCTACCTACCCCCCGTACCCTCCGTTCCTCTGGCTCCGGTCTGCTCCACATCCCCCGCCCCAACCGCCCTACCATCGGTGGCCTTCAGCCTCTCAGCCCCGAGGCTCTGGAACTCTATTCCCCAGTGCCTTCGCCGCCTCCTCCCTTTCCTCCTTCAAGGCCGGTCTCAAGACCTTTCTCTTCGACCGAGCCTTCAGCTCCTCTCTCGACTCTCTACCCCCTCCTCGCTCCCTCCCTTCCCTCCCCTCACCCTGACCATCTCCCCCCTCCTCGCTCCCTCCCTTCCCTCCCCTCACCCTGACCATCTCCCCCTCCGCGCTCCCTCCCTTCCCTCCCCTCACCCTGACCATCTCCCCCCTCCTCGCTCCCTCCCTTCCCTCCCTCACCCTGACCATTCCCCCCTCCTCGCTCCCTTCCTCCCTCCCTCCCTCCCTCACCCTGACCATCTCCCCCCTCCTCCCTCCTTCCCTTCCCTCCCCTCACCCGAACCATTTCCCCCCAATGCTCGGGTCCTGACCCGACTGTACAACGCCTCGGGACGTCCTCCCGACGTGAAAGGCGCTCAATAAATGGAATCTTGTTGTTGTTGTTGGATCGGGCTCCGTCTATCGGACCACTGTGCGCAAATGAAAATTGGATCAGATTTTCATCGCCTCCTGCGATCTCACACACACACAACACACACACACAACACACACACAAACGCACACACACACACAGGACGCAGAGAGAGAAAGACACTGACACGCGATGATTCTCAAAGCAGAGCACTGTCGCGCTCGCGAGTTGCTTTATTGTCAACCGAAACGACCCCAATCCTCTGTAACTGTCACCAAAATAATTACCAACTCCCGGCGTCCATTCGCGTTTCCTTTCTGTATCTCATTGCCTTTTTTTTCTTAAGGGCCTTTTTATTTCTCGAGTGAATGACCTGCAACACGTGGACACATCTCTAACCCTGACATGGGAGCGTGAACGCACAGTGTAGAGGGATCTTTAAACTGCTCCGGAAGTGTCGACAGACAGTATAGTGGGAGACGGTATCATTGTAACTCTACCCCCAATCTTGGGGTGTGGATGGACAGTGCAGAGCGAGATTTGCTCTGCTCTTACCTTGTGTCTGGGAGTGTGGATGGACAGTGTTGGTCGATATTTCTCCTGTCTCACTCTCTCTCTCTCTAACCCTGACATGGGAGCATGGACGGACAGCGTAAGTGTAGAGTGAGCTATTCTCTATCTCTAACCATGACCTGGAACTATGGGCGGACAGTGTGGGAATCGCAGAACGTTTTTATTCAGCCAACGGAGCACCAGCGTTGCCGGGTGAGTTTTTCAACGAAATAAACCGGCAATTATGAGGAAGGGTAATTTCACCAATTTCTTCAACTCCTCCCTGAATTTAGTCTGTGCGACCGCATAAATACATGTGTTTGTACAGGAGCTCAAAAGCTGGAGCATGGAGGCAATTTCCTGGATAGTGTAGAAATGATCAACGGGGTCTGTGGGGTAATACGTTCCCGAAACCCTCCAGTATTAGAAAAATACAACTTGCGTCATCCACAATGACACGAAACTGGTGGAAACAGCGAAGAGCAAAATGATGGACCGTCTCCTGTTCTTCATCTCCGCGTCGCTGTCGCTCGCGTTTCTATTCCTGTGCCCTTTGCTGTGAATCCGCAGTCTACCCCGCGCTCGACTGGCCGTCAGTATGTGCCGGACGGTCAGGGCATTGAGCAGCAAAATCAGAACAAATGGGATAACTGGGGTTAAAAGCAGGTCGAGCAGGTCAAAAGCGATCCATGCGATAGAAGTGGAAAACCATGTGTTGGCCACACACCCCCATCGCACGTTATTAACAACAGTCACCGACGTCAACGCAAAATACCAGGGAACGTTCCCCACGGCAATAAACGCGCTCACCACCGCTATCACCGTACGAGCAGTTTTACCGGTGCAAAATTTTGCTTTGAGTGTGTGGCAACAGATGGCCACGTAGCGGTCGAAGGTGAAAGTCACGGTCAACCAGACCGACGTGGACGTCGTGGCGTTAAGCAGCGAGAAGACGAGTCGGCACACCTCGGTCACGGACAAGAACGAAGTTGGGAAGTGGAGAGGGATAACGCGCCTCAAGATCACGTCGATCAAGACCACCATCAGGTCGGCCGTCGACATGCCCAGCAGGTAGCGAGTGATACAGTTGGAGAGACCGCATCTCCCTCGAGACAGGACCAAAATGGACGCCAGGTTAGCTGTAGGAAGAGAAACAGAAAAAAATGGTCAGCAGTCAACATGATCGATTGCTTCCGTGTACATAGCGCCGGCGAAAGCAAAGGATCTCGGGCTCTTTTCCGGCGCAACATTTGCCTCTTCCATCTCAACTCTTGCGCTCAAAGAGAGGTCCCTCGTGGTCTGTCATCGGAGCTGCTAACTTGGGCGTCTTTGCCTTGAAAATATTACGCTGACTCTCTCGAATCAGCCCATGGCTCCTCGAGACGTGATAAATGTTATAGCCTCTAAGCATTTGCTGAGGCAAAGCTGAAAGTCATGACTATTGTTGACCGGACTACCATTGATCATCTGGACCCTTTCACCCATGTTGGATGCCACTCATTCTCATGGAGCCAATTCATGCCCTGTGCCATCTCCGTTGGTTCCTCCACCAACGTCGCATGGAGTGCTACTATTCTGAGACCCAACCTGTTCCACTACGCAACCATCGTTCGCTCTTATTCACACCTTCCTTCTCGACGCTCTCCACATCACATGCCATCCTCCGCCGAACGCTCTTGGTCTACCATCCATTAGCTGATGCAAACGTTCGCTGCCCTCATCCCCATCTGCCGCAAACTCTCCATGCAATCTACTCGGGCTCAACCGGCGCCATCTCCCATCGGACTTAGATCCAAATAAAGCTCCTTACGTTCACACCATCACACTCATCGTTCCCTACAGTCTTCTTCTAACTCAGATTTTTGTGGAGTCCTGTAGCTCAGTGGTTAGAGCACTCGCTTTGCGAGTGAGAGACCTGAGTTCAATCCCAGGCAGAGGGCGAAACCTTGGGCAAGTTTCCTTACTCCACACAGAGCCTAATAATAATCCCTCCAAAACCAAAAACAATAATAAATTGGTCATTTTCAATCTATGACTGTTTGTGGGACATCGCTGTGCGCCATTGGCGGCCGCGTTCGCCCACAAATATACAGTCAACTCACTTTTACAGTATATTCTGTGAAGCGCTTTGGGACGTCCTCCCGACGTGAAAAGCGCTATATCAAATGCAAGGATTATCATTATTATTATTATTATTATTATTATTTTGGCTTCAAGCGTTCAATTTGGTATCACATTTTCGAAGTCGGTGCTCCAATCCAGGGTTGGGGGCGCGGATGCGACACTCAAACGGGGTCCCATTTGCCTGTGCAACTGGACTCGGGGTACCCCATGGCACGAACACGAAACAGAAGGGTATCCTCGCCAATATAGCCCCCAAATAAAAGGCGTTGCTCATCCATGGGGCTGTCCGTGGAACATTGCCGTTGAGTCCCGTACGGCCTCAGTGGTTAGAGCACTCGCCTCGCAAGCGAGAGACCCGAGCGTGAAACGTTGAGCAAATGTCCTTACTCCGCACACCTCTGCTCACCAGCCGTAAGTCCGGACACGGTTGTCGGTCCGACTGGCGGATCACTTTTCCGGGGGGTAATAACCCCTTCGAAGAAAAATAAACGCTCAACCCAATCCCCGACTGTTTGTGGGGACGCTGCGGCGCGAGACTGACTGCCGTGTTTCGCCCACCAATATACAATCAATCCGCTGTGGCTCTCAGTGGTTAGAGCACTCGCTTTGCGAGCGAGAGACCTGAGTTCAATCCCAGGCAGAGGGCGAAACCTCGGGCAAGTTTCCTTACTCCACACAGAGCCTAATAATAATCCCTCCACAACCAAAAACAATAATAAATTGGTCATTTTCAATCCACGACTGTTTGTGGGACATTGCTGTGCGCAATCGGCCGCCGCGTTCGCCCACAAATATACAGTCGATTCACTTTACAGTGTGTTCTGTGAAGCGCTTTGGGACGTCCTCCCGACGTGAAAAGCGCTATATCAAATGCGAGGATTATTATTATTTATGAATTCTGGCCTTTTATCCCATCATAAAACACAGGCTAAGAGCCAGCAGAGAGCGTCTCAGTTTTGCTTCATGAACCGTTCATCCATTCACCCGATTTTATTTCACCTTCGCAATATATTTCATTTGAACCGCCATTCACATTTAGCGCATACCTTAGGGCTCGATGGATCCCTATTGGTTTGGCGACGCACATTATTCCTCTCTGGTGCGTCTGGTAATGAAATGTCGCAACGAGAGAACGTACTCACGGCAGCAATTGGAATTAATAGTAATACTACTTTCACTTGACGGAGCAAATCTCGAACGTCTCGGCACCGCACAATATTTTGCTGCGAGCGCCGTATTTGTTGGAAAACGAGTCGGTTTGTCGGCGCACGAACGGCCTTGACGCGAAGGAACGGTTTTATCCGGGAGACTGTCAGCCAGGAAACAAGGAGACATCTTCCTCCCTTTTCGGAGCTGCCGTGAGATCCACTCGCAGGTCATCCTCGAGGCCAAAAGCAATCAAGAGATCCTGATCTCTAAATTCTGTTGCAAAAATATTTAAACAACAGCTACACGTGTTTACCGCTCACACGGAGATGTCGCCCCGTGTCTGGAATTGAAGGCTTAGCCGACGTGTAAAGCGCTATGTCAAATGCAAGGATTATTATTATTATTATTATTATTACTATTACTCTCCCCCACAGTGGGGCTCGGGTGCAAATTGTCATTGGTCCTAAACTCTCCGAAGCAGAGTGAGAGATCCCCTTTTAAAAGGGAAAATCATCCTGTGCCTGAAACAGAAGGCACTCTCTCTCGTCCTCTCTCTCTCTCTCTCTCTCTTCAACTTTACGATGACAATCCCTCCAAAACCCAAAACAATGATTAAAATGGTCATTTTCAATCCACGACTGTCTGTGGGGCGTCGCTGTGCGCCATCGGCCGCCGCGTTCGCCCACAAACATACAGTCAATTCACTTCACAGTGCGTTCTGCGAAGCGCTTTGGGACGTCCTCCAGACGTGAAAAGCGCTCGATCAAACGCGAGGATTATTATTATTTTATTATTATTATATTAACACCGCCGCGTCTTTAAATCGCATCGAAGGGAGGTGTCCATCGCCAACGTTGGAACAAACCCGCAAGGCCTTGCGCTGAGATTGTTGGTCTCCAGCGCGAGGACACAGTGGGTGTAAAACCGAAGCTTTTTCCAATGGGCAACGGAGAGAGCCGCCGACGGCGGTCCGGCTGCAAACTTTTAGCGCCCGTCCGTCAGAATAAAGGAGCGGTTAAACCACTTGCCGGGAACCCCGAAAGCCGCGAGAATAGGGTAGTAAATATATCGGATCCGGTCGATTAGCGGAGCCGTCATCCCGGCAGAGGAACGCTGACCCTTCCTCTCGCTACAGGCAGTCGCTCACACTCGGAGAAGGACGAGCGAGAGCACAAGGCAGTGCCTTATCTAACGCAACGGGTGGGGGGTGGGGGGGGGGGGGGGGTCACGCTTCAGCGAGCAATGTTATGACGCAATCGCGGAGAAGGCGCACCCACCACCCGACCCGTGGAAAACATACACTCTCCCAGAGCTGCGCAGCGCACCCAACGATTTTCGGTTGACTGCTCGTCTCACCCCCCCGCGGGCACCGCTCGCCACACCCCCACCGTCCGTCTCAAGCAATGTGCGAACGCAAATTTTAATTCTTCTTAAAATATCCAAAGGAGATCCACAGGAGTATATCACTTATATTTCCAAATCAGCCGGCGTCTGCAAGCGAAGGCTCACTCTCTCCCCGGAGGGATGCGCTGCTTAATTGATACCGGAGTGTATTGGGCGCAGGTTTGCGAGAAGCGCAGCTGTGCGCGAAGCCTCGGGCAGGTTTCCTTACGAATAATAATCCCTCGGAAACGTGCAACAATACATTGGTCATTTTCAAACCCACGGCTCTGTGTGTGGGGACACTGCTGTGCGCCATCGGCCGCCGCGTTCGCCCACAAACATACAGTCAATTCACTTTACAGTGTGTTCTGTGAAGCGCTTTGAGACGTCGAGAAGACGTGAAAAGTGTAACGATTATTATTCTTATTATAATTGTTATTACATGAAATTCCGAAATGACTTCCCGACATTATTTGGGCTGTTTGTGGGACATTGCTGTGCACAGTTTTGCTTCCGCGGTTGCCTACAATTACGCAGTCCCTTTATTTCACAGCAAGTCCTTCCCTCGAAACGCTTCGAGACCATCGTCTGACGTGACGGGCGCGATGGCACATGAAAGGATTATTATTATCTCAACAACAACCACAAACTTATATTTATAGAGCGCCTTTCGAGCCGGAAGGACATCCCAAAGCGCTGAACTGTCAGGTGTCGGGGCCCGAGCATTGGGGAGGGAA
>NW_024706228.1:0-2500 GCF_018977255.1 Callorhinchus milii | reverse complement strand
TGGGCGGGGGGGTTGGGTGGGTTGGGCGGGGGGGGCGCGGTGGGGGGGCCACGGTATCTGCTGAAGAGCTCCGAACGCTCCGGGTGTTGGCTCCGTCGGAGGCGGTGGCGACGGGAGCGCGGACGAGGGCATCGGGGGCCGGAAGGGTGAGGCGGTGGCGGATCGGGGCACATGTGTGTGTGTGTGTCTGTGTGTGTGTGTCTGTGTGAGTGTGTGTGTGAGTGTCTGTGTGTGTGAGTGTGAGTGTGTGGTGTCGAGGGTCGAACGAGACGCCCGGGTTCCTAACCGACTCGCCGAGGCGGTGTGCGCGGGCGCGGAGGCCGACGCTGACGGTCCCTGAGGTGCCGAGGCGTTGGCCCGAGCCAATCGGGATCATTTCTCCGGCTGTTAATAATCCTTTCAGCAAAATAATCGACGCGGTCGCTCGACCCACGCGGCTGCCCGTGGGACAACGACGCGCTCGATCGGCCGTCGCGTTCCGCCCAGAAGTGCGCAGTCGACTCACTCCACTGTGAAGCGCTTCGAGGCGTCGAGAAGACGTGAAAAGCGCGGTGTCAAATGCGAGGATTGTTATTCATTCGCGAATTGTGACGGAGGAACCAAAGACACGTGTTTTAGTCTCAACGACTGATTTAATGAGCCAAAAAGCGCAAAGCTTTGCATTCACTCAATAGGAAGGGGTGACACGACGGAGAGTTACAGGAAAGAGGGCGACACTTGACACGGTCACATCAGACATTATCATGTGTTACGCTCACGAATTGCACATCACAGTGGTGCCAGTGTCAGCGATAGTGCACTAAGCAGGCGATCGGCCTCCATCACTGAGACCGGATCGAAGCCGTTTTCTTTTCTTTGCGGAATCCCGAAGGGCCTATTTTGGGGCTTTGGAGCTGTTCGCGATGAGCTGCATTCGACGCTCAGTGGTTCTCTCCCATCGGTCGTTTCTCTCGGCTCTGATGAAGCGACGCTCCGGCGGTGAGAGGGAGTCCGGAGCGAGCTGGACTGAACCTCCCAACCCAGCGGGGAACGGGCCTCGGGGTGAGATGGCTTGGCCGGNTTTTTTTCCAGAGCAGAAGCGTTGACCGAGATGCAGGAGAATCGGTCATTGCTTCGCCGCTCCGGGTGGAGTGGGCGTCCCCTCTCCACCGCTCAACCAGCTTCGGAACCAGTTGTGCCCTTTCTTCTCCTGGTCCTGTTTGATCTGCTGGAGCCGGTCGTACTTCTCGCTTTCTTCTGGCTTCAGCGTCTCCCTTTTAGCCACTTTGGCCACCAACTCCGCGATTTTCTTGATGTCGCCCAGCGATTCAATGCGCTCCAGGAACCCGGGCTTCGCTTCCTGCTTCTCCGTCACAATCATCAGCTCGATGTAGTCCGGGGTCGACAGTGGATTCGGGTTGAGCGCTATCTCGTCGAGCCGCGCCAGGCAGCGAGATATGGTGTCCACCAGCTCCTGAACCTTGCACTGGATCTGAACAAACTCCTCCTCCAGTTTCTGCTTCAGCTTCTCTTGAGTCAACTGCTCACCGCAGGCCGTCTCGTACTTGGCTTTCACGTCGCGGTACGTTTTCTTTTCCGTGACGGTGATGTTGTCAAAGGTGTAATTTTGCCGTTGGTGATGCCTCGATGCGCATTTGCCGGGACAGACCGTGCAGTTTCCCCACCCGTCCATAGCTGCGCAGAAGTATTTCCACCAGTCGCTGCATCCGCAGGGATTTTCGCACGTCATGAAGCACTTTTGACAATTTCTCGCTTGTGTTCCGGTGCTCGTGATATCCTTTATTTCTATTTTTGGCTCAGTAGTTTCGTACTCGAAGTTTCTATTTTTCTCCACGTCGTCTTTGTGACGATCCAACTCCCGCTGCGTCTTCCTGATCTCCTCCAGTTTCATCAGAGCCACTCTCATCTGCGGCTGCAATCCCCGCACAGTCACGTCCAGTTGCTTCCGCTCCCAAAGGACCTCCTTGGTCAAGCGCAGGCTCTTCGGTGTCATGTTGCTCAGAGCGGCAAAGAACTTGTTCGCGTTGGTTGATCCCATTTTCCAGTTCATTGGGTCAAAGCTGTCCTCATCGTCACAATCTTCAGAGGTTCCAGTTTGGGAGAATAGGTCGTAGTTGTTGAATTTGAAGTGAATTGGTCGACCTTTGGCTTTGGGACACGGGATCTTAGCTTTGTTGATGGCCTCCAGGACTGAAGGAAGCCCTCTGTCTGCAAAGGTGACCAATATACGTATATTCTCTGCAATATCTTTGCCAAAAATGGAAAGAATTGAATTAAAGATGTGTTTCTGTGTCTCTGTCAGCCGGGCCAAAGCGGCTTGGGCCACGAAGCAGATACCATCGATTTGATCCACTCCGTGTGGGGAGGCAAAGAACTCTCTGATCTGTTCAGTGATCCGTGTGTCTTGTCTTAATCTCCGATGAGCTCAGCCACCGAGAGGGGTTCAGGGTTCCTTACTCTCTGGTCATTATAGACACCCCGGGATTTGGAGACACCGGAG
>NW_024706227.1:0-12510 GCF_018977255.1 Callorhinchus milii | reverse complement strand
GTGCGTGCGTGGTCGTGCGTGTGTGCGTGTGCTGTTTTTGTTCAGCGCGTGTGAGGACACCGGTGAACGACGAGATCACCCAGTGCGTGCAAAGAGACAACGGCCCACGGTCCACACGCAGGGAGATCGCGAACCCCACCTCGCAGTCCGGTGGGTTGGTGCGTTTTACAAACTCTACGCGATTTTATTGACGCTCCGTGATCGCGAGCTGTGCGGTGTTCAAGCGTCGGGTTATGGGTTAGCGTTGGCTTCAGAGTCAGGAACAGAGCCGGGGTTTGAGGCGAGTGTGGGTTTCGTGTTATTGGGGCTCGCGTCATAACCCCAACCCCCCCCCGGTTCGTAATGGAACATGAATGACACCCAGAGAAAGCCGAGGATTCCACCAAACACGATCACCAACTGCCACTCGTAAATCATCCGAAGATTTCCCGCAAGGCCCTTTTAATAACGTTGGCCCTGTCAAGTCAATGGTTACGTCGGAGGCTCAGACGATGTCCATATAATCGTATGCGTCTTTTGTGTTTCGTCAAATCAAGCGCGGTGTGTCTGGGAGAATCGCTGCGTGTGTGCAGGGGATGGATGCCCGTCTCAGCTCGCCTGCGCGCGAATGAGACCGCGCTGCTCACAACGACTTCGGGCTCGGCTCGGAGCAAGAGCTCCTCATGGCAGAGGGGAACCTCGTACTACTCCGACAAAGACGAGGGAATCACTCTCGGCCGCAAAACGAACATTCGTTATGGACCCCAGGTCCGCGCGACTGCTGATGGAGACGCGGATTCTTCGTATTGATGAGAGGCGGGGGGGGGGGGGTTCATGTTTTGTGTTGGAAGTTTGGCGGAGGGGAGCATTTGGCTGTCGCGCGCACATGGATCACCGTCGCTACCGTCACTCGCATCGTCACACCTCACGACGCTGACGCCATCGTCGTCGTCATCATAACCACCACCATATCTCATCAGCACGGACTTCAGCATCATCGTCATCGTCAAGAGAAGCCTCATTGAAACTCAAGACTCCTTGTTAGAAGCAATCATCATCATCATTATCCAATCATCATCAACGTTATCATCGTCTTCCATCCATACACGTTGCTTGCGTATTCAACACACGCGATGATTGATATCCTCTTCTCTGACAAGGCGGTGTCAATCACCACAGTGGCGAGGTCTGGTGGTGTTCGATCCGCGTGCGTAAAACTCCAAACAGCGCTTCAAATCAGACGCTGAACTGGCCTAGCCGTGCTCAGCAGCTGCTCCCCACTGCTGCGGGGGCTGCAAACTCGGCGACGCCGCGTGCCCGGAACGGGGACCGGGCCCCCTTGGCGAGGCCACCGCCAAAGGATCCCTCCCTCGGCTCCCCTCGCGCCGTAGCTCCGAGTCACCTTCTCCACTTCTCGCCGCGTTTCGCACAATTGCAGCCTTATTGTCACGCGGCATTTCTGACTGCTTGCGGCAGCTAATCACGTTTGTGCGGCGTCATTCGATCGGCCCGCTTAGAGCCTCGCTCCTCCGTGGGGGAGGGGGCGATGGCGCGAGTCGGCGAGGGGAGGTTTCCCGATCCCCTCCCTCCTTTCCTGCCTCCCTCCCTCCTCCTCCCTCCCTCCTCCCTCCCCCTCCCTCCCCCTCCCTCCCCCCTCCCTCCCTTCCTCCCCCTCCCACCCACCCGGCTCTCAGGAACACCGCTCTCTCTCTGCTTCACTGCTCGCAGTCCCCAGCATAGCCCGGCGGCTCCAGTCTCCTGCGCATGCCACCACCACCACCATCGCCCTGAAAACAGTGAGGGCGATGCTATCGACGAATGTTATTGAATGTGAGCCCCCCCCCCACCCCCATTTGTAAATAATCGTCGTCATATTCATTCTATCATCCTCAGGACCACCACCACCACCACCAATCATCATCTATTTAACATATGGAAGCTTTTATGAGTCTCAATACTTCTTTGTCAAGAATTCCCTCGTCCATGCACTTTAAAATCATCTCTATTGATAGATACTTTTTTTGAACTGCTATTTGTGGTTAATTTGTTGTCCTCCGGCACCTCTGATTATCACGGTCGGCTACGTACGGTGCGAAAGAAGTTCAACGTACGCACACACGTGCCTTCATGAAGGACATTTGGCCATCTTTTGGTTCGAGAATCGCGTCACGCGTCACGTGCCTCGCGAACCGACCCCGCCGTGACCGCGTGGGGCTCGCGGCTCAGATGAAGTCCCTGATCAACAACGGCGGCGCGTCGTCTGGCAGAGTGCGCAAACATCGGCCGAGTGATGACGCACGGCCATACGCGAGGGGGGATTAACGCTCCAAGGGTCCGCACGGAGGGGTTCGAAAACCCCACTCACTGCATGCACTCCCGTCTCCGGTAAAGCGCCGCAGCCCTTCGCGATCCTGCAAGCGATCCACAAACACCAACCCCCCCCCCTCCCCCCGGCATCCAATGCGAAACGGTGCTCCTCTGGAAGTCTCGCTCGAGCTCCGACTTCTGCGAAGTCAATATTCGCCACTTTCGTCGTCAACGCCGCCGTCTACTTGCGCGACCAATATCCATAATAGAGGTTGTTTGGGGTTATATTGCCTAAAAATAAATAAATGTGTCGTTGAACTCGCCACCACCCGACACAGCCAACTAGTAAGGGTTGTCACGTAAACAGAACGTGCCATTCGTCACGAGTACAGCACTTAACGATGTTTTGGAGTGCCAAGCCACAACATTTACAATCAGAGTACGACGTTTCGTTTGTTGTTATACTGTCGTATAACTTTAACTAAACGTCCCCTCCCCCATATATCAGGCTGACGTTTCGGGCAATGTCCCTTCTGCGGGACAGACACTAAGAGGAGAGGTCCATTGCACGAAACGTGTGCTCGCTCCCAGACAGAGAGGGGTGAGGAGGCGCGCTGCTGATGCTGCGACTCACGGAATGGGAGACTCACTCCGCCGCCATGGGATGCAGGCGCCCGCCATCTCCCTCCCCCCCACCCCTTTCTCTTCCAGGGATGTTTCACCCGAAAAGCGTTTATTTTTATTTTTAAATCTGATTGACGAGAGCGCGAGGCGACGACCGATTCACGGTGAAGAGAGAAGAGAAAGAGACAGGGAGGGAGAGAGGGAATAAATACTTGACGAGGCGTAAATTCGTTGACATCCATCATTTTTAGCTCCTGCTAGCCAGCCCCCCCCCATCCCACCACCCATTGCTCCCCCACCTCCCACTCTGTTCCTTAGACAGCCCCAGACCTCGACAAAACTCTCCGCTGTCAGCCATCACCTTCACTTCCGGCCCTCCCCCACTCACCACAAATGTCCTCCACCCCACTCAGTCACCCAACCTCGCACCTTGCCCCAAGAACACAGCCCGGGACATCAACAAACAAAGCCCCACCGCCGCATCCCATCCCGTCACCCGCCCCGGAGTGATTTGACAGCGAGGAGTTGCAGCCATCGTAAGCCGAGGTGCCAAAGTCCCCGCTTGCCCGTATCTCACAGGCCCCGTGACTCTTTGGAGGGTTGTTGTTGTTGTTTTAAGCACATCAAGGTTTCGAGTTAAGAGTTAATTAATGTTGTTGTTGTTGATGCTACCACGCCCTGGATGTTTACGATTATAGATGTCGACAACTCTTTAACTGGACATCTGCGAAAAAAATAGGGGCATAGCTCATCGGATTCCTCCAGTCTAAATAAAGATTCTGATCAATAACAAAAACTGATTCTGAATTCGACTCCAGAATCTGATCGACCAATCTCATTCATGAAGTTACCAGGTAGGCATGGCCTTACAGTGTCACCCTCATCAACACCACCTTCTGGCTGAAAACTTTCGTGACTGCAGGAATCAATATTCTTTGGTTCTTTCCATAAAGTCACGTAGATGGAAAATAATAGAATACAAAATTTCATTAAAAAAACAAAAACTCACGACGTTTCGATCGCACCACAAGCGGTCGTCATCAGGCCGAATAAAAAATACAAATGTTAATTTATTATTTTCTATCTACGCGACTTTACCAAAAGAACCAAAAATTCTACCTTCTGGTCTTCTCTTCCCCTTGGTGGCCTACCTCTGGGTTCCGCTCTCATGCCCGTCTCGGTGACCTGTCCTCCTCCTGCACCACGCACAACAAGCACGCTCCCTCTCTCTCTCGCTCCCTCACGCTCTCTCACGCTTCCTCGCCACCGCCTCGCGAGCGCAGTGCACCAGGGCGGCGTGGAGCGAGATCGTTCGGCCCGAGCCGACACGACGGGAGACCGTCCCGGCAGTCCGCGGTCATTAAACACGTCGACATTGATTTGCACAACGCGCTCGCCGCTCGTTCGCCAATTACGGGCCATTTAGGACGCCAGTTTGACAGCCAAGCCGCGGTTATTCATCGCGAAGAACGAACGAGGCAATGAGAGCGCCTGTAGGGTGAGGGGGCGGGGGGGGGGGGGGGCCTGGCGTGGTGCTGGGGGGGGGGGTTACCTGTCCACGTGCGCTGCGTGTCTTCTCAGACGACGGCTCCGTCGTGGAGAGGTGAGAGGGATGAGCGAGATGATCTCCCGCCGTCTCTCCCCTGGGCTCGGCGGCGTGAACTCGCAGCGCGCACATTGCCCCAAGGGTCACGGGGTCACCGTGGCTGGTGCCGTCCTCATCGTCCACGGTGACCACTCCTCGGGGTTCGAGGACGACGTCCGTCAGCTTTTGGCGGTGGCTCTTGATGGTGGCCGAGGAGTCCAATTCTGGATCCGCAGATCGTTGGGCACTGGGGGCGCCACCGCGGTCCCCGACGTGGAAGTGGACCCTCGCTTCGCGGGTTGGCTTCCTTTGTTGTTGTTGTTTGCGGCGATCCACTTCATCGTCGGCACGTTGGGTCTCGAAGGCCGGGCGATGGCCGGCCCGCCGCCGCCCCACGCCTGGGCGATCGGCAGTCCGCACCTCTCAGTCTCCACGCGCTTCAGGCAGAACTTGGGGGATCTTTGAATCGCTTCCTTCGTCCTCCCCTCGTCCGCTGCCCATTGGATGTCTGCATCGTAGAGGGTTATTTTGGGGGGTTAGATCGCGATCTAACCCCCTAAAAAACCCTCTACTATGGAGGTGGAGGCCTACGCGTTAAACTGGATGTTTGCATACTCTTTGGTTCTTTCGGTAAAGTCACGTAGGTAGAACAATAATAGATCACGACGTTTCGATCACAACACAAGCAATCGTCATCAGGTGGGCAACCACAGCAAGTTCCACTTTCTGCCCCGCCTCCCCCCCCCACCCCTTCTCTCCCCCCCCCTTCTGCCGAGGCCTACTGCCACAGCAGGTCTCTCGCCTACTTCAGCAGTTTCTTCTTGCCGTGGTTGCCCACGGCAACGATCGAAACGTCGTGATCTATTGCTTTTCTACCCACGTGACTTTACCGAAAGAACCAAAGAGTTATGGATTCCTGCAGTCACGAAAGCTTCAAATCAAGATTGGATGTTTGCACTCGAGCTGTTTTCATCTCTCCACCGCCACGTGTTTTTCCCTCCTTTGGCCGCAACTTCGTTGTTAGTCTCGACCACCGACCCTCACCCCCTCGAGCTACGTGCCTTCCCTATGCCCACGTATTTGTCTTACCAGTCTATGTAAACTATGAACTTGTTTTATTTTCATCAGGTAAGGCCCACTGAGCCGCATAGCTCTTTTTTAGAAGCGAGCTGGCTATCAGAAATGGAAGCAGCCACATACATGTGAACGCGTGTTGTCGATTGTCAATGTGGAGAGAAAAAACGGAGGACCCGGAGAAAAATCCACGCGACCACGGGGAGAAAATGCAAACTCCAAATATACAGCAGGCGTCAGGGTCGGGATCGAACCTACGTACTCCTGTATATAGGCGAGGTAGTTGCCCAAGGGAAAGCCGTGTATATAATGGCCTGACTAATGCACGTTCTCGTATACACGCGTTCCTCTTTATCAGTGTAATTCCAAGCAGGCGTAATGCCCTTCATACCATCATCACCATTACCACCACCACATCATCCCATCACGGAGCCGTAACGCTCTTGAGCGCACTCTCGCTCAGCAAAGCAGCAGGGCTCCCAGCGGCGACGCTTCCCGAATCAATCCCCGGCCAGGCGCCGGGCGCTACCCACCGAGTTTCACGGAGCGCACGCGTCCCGCACGTGGACCACGCTGCGCCGCGCACGACGCACCACGTCCACGTGCAGCCATCCCCTGGCATGTCCGCACGAAGCAACTCACTCACTGCAGAGACGCGAGGCAGCAGCGAGGGCGCGTTCACATTCAACAACGAAACGAACACTCGTCTGTGTCGTTCTCTTTCTGACCGTGAATGTGTTTGACCCAACACGAATCTTGTTTTCCTTTCTGTTATGATGAGGCTCAAAGGGTTCCTCTCGCGATGAGGGGGGGAGTGGTGATGGAGAGCGGGGGTTGTGGGGGCAGCACGGGGACGGGGCCAGGTGGCGAGATGTTAACTGCCTTGCCTGATATACAGGAGGTCGTCGGTTCGATCCCGACCCTGACGCCTGCTGTATATGTGGAGTTTGCGATCTCTCTCTGCCCATGGTCGCGTGGGTCCTCCGGTTTCCCCCTCCACATTTACATTTAGAATCATGCATATAGACTCTATGGCTTCTGTACATTTCCACAAGGTGATAAGCCACTTCGTTGAGCTATCATTTGTGACCAGGTCGCTTCTGAAAATAGCTATATAGCTCCGCGGGCCTTTCCTGATAAAATAATTTTTTAAATATATTTTAGGTGGCTTAGCGGCAAAGCGAACGGCTCACGTTCGGATGTCCTGAGTTCCGACCCTGGTTGGCAGTTTGACTCAGCCCAGCACCTCACCGGGATCGGGGATGATGCGATGTGGGGAGGTCATCAGTGGTTGTCCTAATGACAAACAAAAAATTGTCCCCGTCAGATGAACGTGGAATTTCCGCCACTCGCTCAGGGTCGCAAACAGGAGATGAGCATTGCCTCGGCGGTCATTTGAGAAGGAAATCGTTTTGCTCTGTGCCGGGTTGGAGTGGTGACGCAGTGGGCAGCGCACTGCACTCTGAGGACGATGCCGGGAAATCCGTGAGGTGCGTGGAGCGGGGGACCTCCGATTCCTCGCGCCAGACGAACGTGGAGCCCCCCCCCCGTACCACCGAGACGCAAGCCTTTGAAGTTTCCTTTCGCATTGATCAAAGGGGGGGGGAGTTGGGAGGAGAGAGGGGGAGGGAGTATGGGAGGAGGGGAGGGAAATTCTGCAAATCAGCCACGAATAGAAACAATGGAAGTCAAACTAACAGAACCCGTAATCACGTGTTTGCAGCGATACATAATATATACCACACGTCTTTACTTATTAAAGGAAGCATGTTGTTCCAGCACTGTGTGAACGCAATGCACAGCCAGAATGTATAAGTCGGTTAAATATTTAACCGTATTTCATATTCCGCAAAAAAATCCATCATCAGCCACGCGCAGTTAGGCTTCCCTTCACGTCAGTGAGGTTTGCGCATTTTTGGGGCTGAAGTGAATTTAAAAATGAATCAAAATAAACCCCAGGACTCCCCCCCGCCCCTCGCACCCATCCAACCCACCTCCCCCTCCCCCACTCCCACCCCCACAATCACCCCACAATCACCCCGTTTCCACCCGCATTCCAACCTCATCACTCAATCACAGACGTCCGCAGGTGCCGTGGGCCGCGTGACCCAGGTGATTACGTACCGCCGCCGCCGTTGCCGCGTCCCGCACACAATTACTCCGCGCCTCCAACAGCCGGGGTCGCGCCCTGCCCACGGGAATCCATCGCGCCCTCGGCACCAAAGACACTCACAGGCCTCGCGAGCCCGAGCAGCTCTGCGGGACGGGGGGGGGGGGGCACCCGCGCCAGGCATCTCATCCGGGATGGTCCGGAACGCTTTTCCGGGAATTGTGGCACGCGACGTCCATCTCGACTCGCTCTGAACTCGCGACGCGCATTCTGAACTCATGGGATTCATAGGAATGTCGGGCACATAATATCACGGACGGATTGGCGCGCACCGTACGCTCGAGTGGTAGCGCCCGACGCAGGCGACCCCCTCACTCCAAAGCCAATGCCCAGCAGCAGCAGAGCCCCCGCGGACATCGAGGGAGCGATGACGCGCGGTTCTCACCCGATGGAGGGCGAGAGAACGTCAGGCTGCGGCTGCTGCTCGAGGCGAAATGTCTCCCCACTGTTGCGCGTTTACAGCCACGGCGGCCGAGCGGGGACCGACACGAGCGGGCGACGCTCACAGCCGCCGAGAGCCGCTTCGGGTGACAGCTCCCACAGAGGAAATCGATGTTCCGTGGGAATATTTTGCGAGAGGAAAAACAAATAATCGAGGGGGAGAATTAAAACCTCGCCGCGAGTTTGCTCAGAGGTGGCGAACGAATCAGTGACCGTAATAGAGGTTCCTCGGGTTAGATCGCGTAAAATATAAATGCGTCATTAAACCGCGCCACCGTCTGAGCACAAACCAATTAGCAAGGGTTGTCAATTGAACAAAAACTGCCAATGAATCACGAGTTCAGCACACCGGTTGTGTGTTTGGAGAGTAAACCCGCGACAACATTTACAAGTCAAGTACCGTGGCGTTTCGCAGGTAATTCAACAACAACAACCAGCTTCGTCAGGCGACAGCCAGGAATGTGGAGAGATTCTAATCCCGTGTCGCTCTGACATCGTTGACCTCAGCCACACGGTCGCTATGAAGGGGCAGCTGCCAAGACCGTTTGGCTGTGTGACTGACTCTGTCCGGCTGTGTGACTGTCCGGCGTGTGAGTGACTCTGTCCTTCCTGCTGTATATAAATGGGTCCATCACAGATCGTAGATGGAGGAGGAGGAGGCGCCAGGTTGCGCGCGTGCCTCTCTGTGTGCTCGATCTTGCCCAGTCCCAACATTTGAGACAGCGCAGTCGACACGGCCATGGAAGTGGCACATTAAAACGGGCATCAATCACGCGGCAACGAGACAAATAGGGTCCCTGTCCAACACGAGCTTTAACATTCGCTCGCTGGAGAATACAAACGTCAACATCATTGAGTGAAGTCGCTCCTTCCTGTGTTCCCGAACACGCCACTTAGGACTGCGACACGAGAGGCCTCGTTGGAAGTCACTTAGACGTCATTCTGTCTCATCAACGACGCTGCGAATTGGAGCTCGGCAGCTGTGGGTTGTTCAGAGTCGCGTGCAGCTGAGAGATAAGAGCGCTTTTGTTTGACTAGCTCGTGGCTCCACTATACGAGGAGAGATTTAGCCGATCCCCCCATGCTGGCAACAGCGCATCCCGAACTTTTGTCCGGCGGTCGATGCCAGCCGCATTGAGCTCTACCAATTGTGCTCCCATGCGACCCTGAAAACAGCAAAAACCCCGCGACCTCGACAACTCCTGAAGCCTCTTGCCGACACCGGCGGCAGACCTCGACATTGGCGTTCGGCTCGTGGACGCACAGCCGCTGCCACCACGCGCACGGCGCCACCGCGACAGCCGCTATCCTCAACGGAGGCACGAACGCAGCCATCGCTTGTTCCTTCGACCCGCGTGTCGCCCGCCCGCCCGCCCGCACGCACGACCAGCCTCCTCTACTCCTCACTCCCTCACTCCGCTCGTCGTTATTTTTCAAGGCACGGCGCGACCTCATAAAAGGCCCTTTTGACTTCAATCTCAATCTCTAATCCGTCTGGGGGTCTCACGCCGCGCCCAGCCCCCCCCGCCCCTTCCCCCCTCTCTGTTGAAAAATTAACGACTCCGGGGATGGGGGGGGGGTGTGAAGCCAACTGTGATGACGCCTAACATCCACTCGCCACGCATGCACGGAGAGTCACGGCCAGATAGATCACGCGAACTAGCAACCTCGCTCGCTCTCTCTCTCTCGCCCTCACCGCGTTCGTCATTGGCTCTGCCTTGCAACAGGTAAAGGCGTAGTCCTGCAATTACCTTGCTCACGACACTGCTGGCGGAAGGACCTCTGCTATCGGGGGAGGTCTGGGGAGAACCCTTTGGATGGTATATTGGCCAACTGCTCCACGCTCACCAGACGCATTACCCCACAGCACACGTGACCTACCACCTCCTGGAGAGGATTCCATGAATGTTGTTGACAATGATGGCGAAGGAACGGGAAACTCTTTAACTTTTTGAAGCTCTTAACATTACACTTGTTATCATGTTACAGTGTAATCGTATCCGAATTTTTTTAAATTAAAACGATAGTCCCATATACGTGTCAACATTTCATTGAAGCACCCTGTATGGGTCAAACGACCTCCATGATTGACACGGCTCGGGGACACATTCATGGGACAGTGGCTTTACAATAGGGTACCGGTGTAGTCATCACTCCTACACTCCAAGGCGACAGCACGAGGCGATATTCCAGATCAGTGTTCTTCACAATTTCCAGAGCTGGTGGGGGGGGGGGGGAGCACTTTCGCCGATAAGACGTCAGGAGCGTGAGGGCCTCCACCCCGCCTGCAAGGGGCCGCTGTCACCATCTGTGTCTCGTCGGGGCTCGCGCGCCACCAGGGGCCGCAGTGAAGGCCACCAGCTCCCCGCCAGTGTCCCGCTCTGCGCCAGATGACCGTGGGCCAGCAGACGACGCGGAGAGAAGCTCCATGGCGACCTCCCCACGCGTGCCCGGGATGACAACCCCGGGGATCCCGACCGCGAAGGCGGCGTAGGCGACAGGTCACGCGTGCCGCGCGGAGCTCCACGTCTCGGCGCAAGCTCGTGCAGGGAGATTACAGATGACAGACGCGTGCAGGCGTTGTGTTCTGGGGTGAAGGACGGGAGCGGAGGGGCGGGGGAGGATACGCACAGGGGGGTGGGGGTGCGGGGGATTTCCCGGTGGCCACGGACGATTCAGCCTCTCGGCTATTCAGCTGTCATCAATTTGGGGGTCGCGGTTTTTTTATCTTCAGTGTCTCGTCCGTGTCGTCTCCCCAGTTTGAGTGTCGTCCGTCTCGTTTGGTCGTCTCGAGCGCAGCGATCGATTTGTGACCTGCCCAGACGCGGCCCGCCACTCAGACATCAACCACAGCCAGACGCCCCCTTAGCAAAACTATTCATTTGATTTTATTCGTATTTAAAAACAGAATGTGCGCAATAACTGCCCTTCCCCCCGGGTGATGATGGCAAGCCACAGGCGAAACTTTGGACTCGTGACCAATTTAAAACACAAAGTCCAACACCCCCCGGCCCCCCGCCTCCCCAAAGAACAACGCGAGACGCCGCCACAAGCCCCGCGATGTCGACATGTCGCATCGGGTCGACAAAGAGCCGCGCTTCGCAAACACTCGCAGCACCCGCGGAGCCAGCTGCCGGTCGCGGCCACGGCGCCGTCCTCTGTGCAACGGTGGCGCGGGTTCGCGGCAGCCTCGACGAATTAAAGGCGCGAAGCGGGGGGCGGGGGGGGGGGTTAACGCGACGCGAGGCGACAGCGTGGGGTTGACGCGACACGACAGAGACATAGAGAGACAGAGAGACAGAGAGACAGAGCGATAGAGAGACAGAGAGACAGAAAGGCGCTGGGGGGAGAGGAGGAGGGGGGGGTAGAAGCTGCGGCCGCTCGGAGCTGGATGCGAGAGGACGAGGTGCGGCTCGAACTGGCCGCGGCAAGGTGCGTGGCTGCCACGGGGATTCGTTTCTCGTTCAGTTGGTTTTGCGGGTCGTTGTTAAGACTTGAATAGGACACGGGACTAGAAGCGGGACTAGTAGGGGGGTATCGCGGACGTGGTGTGCCGGGAGCGGATACAGGTAAAGAATCGCGGATCCTCACAGACCCGGCCGAAATTAAATCATGGCTGTTGCTGCCCTCATCCCTCCCCCTCCTCCTCCACCTGCTCCTCCCTCCTCCTTCTACATCCAGGTGCTCGGCGAGAAACGCACTCCACGTGGCACAGAGAAGACCCCGACGCGCGAGAGTGGCTCGTGATCTGACACGCGGCGTGATCGGACCCGTAGCCCTGCCTGGTGGCGCCGCGGTCTCTCTCGTGCACGGGACACGGGAGGACCGTGCAGAGCAGCGCAATGCGTGGTGGGATAAGAGAGGTCGCCAGGAAGGATCCGGAGACGTCGGTCTGCGAATGACGCACACAGCTCCGCGTGGCGTCAGGGCGCCGACGGAACGATCGGAATAAATGAAAGAAAATAATACGAAAGACAAAACTTGCGTGTTTTGTTGGGGGGGGGGGGTTTCAATGGAGAACGACACTCGACTCGGGTCGCACCGCGCGCAACAAAGGAAGCGGAACTGATTTGCGGGCGCCTGTGGTGACGGGGGATCGATCGCTGCATGGTAGCGAATACAACGGCATTGGCCACAGCCGGCAGCCGTCCTCACCGCAAGAGGCCTGAGCACCTGGGGCGGCGGGGTGGGTGGGGGGCTCCCTCTGTTCCTGTGTAGGGACAACCGCGCCCGCGGCTCTTCCCCACTCGCGATGATGATCGAGGCCGCACGCAAACCCTGCACGGCGCTCTGCTGCTTCACTTCTCCCTCCCGGCGACAGGATGGACAG
>NW_024706226.1:0-12563 GCF_018977255.1 Callorhinchus milii | reverse complement strand
TTTTCTTCTACTCTAAATTATCCTGGAAAATGAGATAATCCCAGATTCTCCTTCCACATAACCAATCTTGTACGTCCCCCAACATACTGTTGACCAACTATCTCTCCAGTGGCAAATCGATAATACGTTTTCTTGTGTTTACAATCGAGGGGTACACCTCTGCTCTATGTGCGACTGGTACAATGATCGCTGCCCTATGCAACCTGCAACGAACCCTTCCTAAACGTCATCAAACAATTTCTCCTTCATCGCGCTTCGCCCATTGCTACTGCTCCCACTTCCTTCAAAACGCTGTCATCACTACATTCTTATAATAAAATTCCTCCCTTGAATTAAAGATGATCTCAAAATAACATTCCTTCGCGAATTAGCCTTTCATTTCAAAGGTACTGGAATACATTTTTGCTTTTCCTTCCTATCCTGGATTTCCGTACACGAACCTTTCCAATCCTCTTTCCAACCTGCCGACAGTATCTCATTAAATTCAACGGAACGAATCTCTGCATCAGTGACAAATTCTCTCTCTGCCTCCTTGTTCTAATCTTTCTCTCTGCTCTCGACATTGTCGAGCTGATTCCCGTCAACCCACCACAAAGTTCCCCTCATGAGGTCTGACACAACCACTTTCACTGCTACCTAACCCATCTTCTCCATGTTTTCCGGACTGAAGACTTCACTTTGCCGCCCTATTATGCAACGCTTTCAATCTTTGTTTTCTCCTATTCAGTATCAATATTGTCTCAATGATTGATATTTCCTACAGACCTCGGGTTACCTTCCAAATGTATGCGACAGACACCCAACCCTATCTCCGCCTCCACCATCGATTCAGTGACTGCTGCTCTTCTGAATCGTCAGACATCTAGCACCGCATGTGGTCAAAGCTTGTTCAGACGAACGAAAGCAAGAGGCAAATGTGGCCTGACATTGTTGTGAAGCGCTTTGCGCCATCTTCTCAAATTGAGTGATATTATATAATTATCTTTTTTTATTGTTTTTTAGAATACATTGGAAAATACTTTCCACAAATCCTCAAAGAAAACGGTTCCATCTTGAATATGCATTTATACTAAGTTAGCACCTTCCAGTTTGTGGAAAATCGCAAAGAATGCTGATTTTTCAAAGAAGCTAGCGATTGTAGCTCGATAAGGTATCCTGGAGACGAATGAAACAACAGTGGTGCCCGTGTTAACCGTGGCGCGTGATGGGAGGTATGGAGTTGCTGAGGTGTTAATGTGTAGAGCGAAGGGAGGATGTTTGAAATGTCTAGGATAAGGCGTTTAAGGTAAAGCAAATGAGATTGGCTGGTGATATTTGAAGGTAGGTATTACCTTGTCAATTGAATTTCTGGTTGTTGTTGTGGCAGAAACAAGGTGGGACAGAAACTTCGATCGACAGAGGGACAGAGAGCCAAAGGTAGGTTATGAGCTAAATCGGAGCTACGTTCTGGTTATTTTGCCAATTGTGCAGGGAAGAGCTGAGGAAGCAAACAACCATATATTTGGTGTTCAAGCCGACTGGAAAATATAACAACAGCAACTTGAATTATGTAGTGCGTCATGCAGGGAACACAACAGAGGGCTTCGCATTGACGGAGCATAATATGGAGCTGGTGAAGGTGCCCATAGGCACGATCGGAGAAGATTTTCTTCAGGCGCGATAAAAAGTTGTCGAAAGAAGGAGCATGGCGGAATGCTGGTCTTCATTTACGGGGCTTGGTGGCTGAATGTTAAAATAGAGGGGGCGAGGGACAAACAGGAGGCTGAAGCCAGCCGTTGGTAGAGAAACAGTAGTCGGTTCTGGAGTAGGCAGCTCGGAGAGGAAGGGAGGTGCCTGAGTATCAATGTTTTAAAGCTAATGTGAGCATCTTGTAAAGGATCTTTTCGGGAAATTGAAGCCATTGAGCTTGGCTGGAATTGCTGTGATGGAGAGCGGAGTTTAATGTGAAATGGAACCCGTGGGGCCTTACGAAGACTTGTGTGATGGCGCTGCTGAGTTTGAAGTGGGCGAGTATGCTGACGGAGGATTTTTGGATCAACTGGATTGTGTAGAAAATCTAAATAGTCCTTGCATTTGATACAGCACCCAATCACGGCTACCAGATATGCTAAATCGCTTCAAAGACTATACCGTCAAGTGAACTGACTGTATATTTTGTGGGCGAAATGCGGCAGCTAACTGCACACAGCAATTTCGGTTCCTACAAATATTCGTGAATAGAAATCACTAAATTATTATCATTATTATTATCATTATTAATATTTTGATGGAATCATTAATCCCGGAAAATAATGAGCCAATCGATTAGTAACTGGGTTCCTACTTACTGCTGGGTGAAGAAAGGTGTGCGGAGTAAGAATCCTTGCCCAACATTTTGCCCAGACTGGAATTGAACCCGATGTTTCTCGCTGGCGAGTGAGTGCATTATCAGTAATTTGCACGTCGATGGTGGAGCTGAGGAGACCGGTGATTCGGCCATTTGATTAACCGAGGTGGGAGTTGACGAAAGCATGGCAGAGTGTTTCGGCTGTGTCTGGGATAAAGTTAAAATAATAATAATAATGCTTGCATTTGATATAGCGCTTTTCACGTCGGGATGACGGCCCAAAGCGCTTCACAGACCACACTTAAAGTGAATTGACTGTATATTTGTGGGCGAACGCGGCAGCCAATTGCGGACAGCAATGTCCCACAAACAGGCGAAGATTGAAAATTACCAATTTATTATTGATTTTGGAGGGATTATTATTAGGCTCGGTGTGGAGTAAGGAAACTTGCCCAAGGTTTCGCTCTGCCTGGAATTGAACTCAGATAAGTTCGTAGCTGGGCAGCTGGGCTCGTCGGGGAGCGGCAGCAGGACAGCGCGGGGAGGAGCCTGGGCCTAATGACCCAGGTACTTAAACTCGACGCCGGAGCGAGTGCAGCCAGTCGGGGAGCGGCAGCAGGACAGCGCGGGGAGGAGCCTGGGCCTACTGACCCAGGTACTTAAACTCGACGCCGGAGCGAGTGCAGCCAGTCGGGGAGCGGCAGCAGGACAGCGCGGGGAGGAGCCTGGGCCTACTGACCCAGGTACTTAAACTCGACGCCGGAGCGAGTGCAGCTCGGCAGGGGAGGGAGGTGTGGGGGCGGAGCGGGGGAACTGCGACGTCATAGATTAGTTTTCAGGTGACGTGCGCGCGCACAAAAAAAACAAAAAAAAAAAAAACCCTCCGCGCCCCCCCCCCCCAGGGCTCACATCAGAGCCCACTATGGTCCTGTTGGGTTCGATGCCCCAATCTGCGGGATAATGCCATCCACCTGACCGCTCGCTCCCGGTCCCCGCGTGCGCACTATGGCTGCCGCTTTGACCCGAGCCCCCTCACCCCCTCCCTCCCCCCTCCTCTCTCCCCCCAAACCCTCCCCCCTCTCATCTCTCCCGCTCTCTCCTCCTCTCTCTCCGTCCCTCTCGTCTTCTATCCCCACTTGACCCTCCCACAACCTCCCTCTGCTCCAGTCTGGGAATCCTCCGCCGGGCTCACCGTGGCACTCGGCGTTGGCTGTCCAGCAGCAGCCACACCGACTGCCCCATTCCCCACCACACTCGCCACCCACCCCGGACACAGACCCGGGGAGTCAACCTCTCCTCCCTCATCCCCATTCCCCCCACCCCTGCCTCACAACCTGGACCCCTCCCTCCCACACACCCTTCTGTCAACCGCTCCCTCCACATCGGACTGCAAAATGTCCGCTCCCTCTGCAACAAGGCCCTGGTCATCAACGATCTCATCCTTGATGAGAACGTTGATATCATGGCCTTGACAGAAACGTGGCTCACCCAGGCGACACCTTCCCCCTCACGGAGGCCACGCCACCCGGCTACACCTCCCACCACATCCCCCGCCCCAACCGCCGTGGCGGTGGTGTTGCCCTTATCTCAAGGACACCACTTGCCCTATCCCCCTACTCCACTGGCTCTTTCCCCTCCTTCGAGCACCTCACCCTCTCCCACCCCTCATTCCTCTCCCTTAAAATCCTCCTCCTCTACCGGCCCCCTAAAACCTCTCCCACCTTCATCTCTGACATTTCAACACTCCTCACATCTCTTTGCCTCTCTCTGATCGCCTCATCATCCTGGGCGACTTTAACCTACACTTCACCCCCTCCTGCTCCATCTCCACAGACTTCTCTTCCCTGCTCTCCTCACTCAACCTTTCCTACACATAAACTCCCCCACTCACAGTCACGGCCACCCACTCGATTTGGTGATCACCCGGGGCCTCAGTGTCTCGGATGTCACTATTACCGACAAGGCCATCTCTGACCACTACTTCATCTCCTTCACCACCTCCACCCCCCTCCCCACCTCCACCAGACCCACCACCATCTTCTACCGCCCTTGGAAGAAGTTACCCCCACAATCCCTAACCGATGCCTTGGAGTCCTCTGGCCTTCAACCCTCACCGACCCCTCTTCTCCTCTCTCCCTCCTCCACAATATCCTCTCCTCCACACTCGATACTCTTGCCCCCATCACTTCCCGCACTGTCTCCTACTCCCGCTCCTCCCCCTGGTACACCACCCACCTCCGCTCACTGAAAAGCCAGGTGCGGGCTGCTGAGCGCACCTTTGTCAAATCTGGCCTAACGGTCCACCGACAAATCTGGCTGGACCTCCTCAAAATTTACCGCTCCACTCTAGCCTCGGCCAAGTCGTCCTTCTACTCCAGGATAATCCTGGAGGCGAAGAACAACCCCAGGCTACTGTTTTCCACCACAACCGACTCCTCCGTCCCCCCCGCCACCCCGCGCAGGTCATCTCCTCCAACCTTCACTGCGAGGAGATGCTGGATTTCCTTGAATCCAAGATCAAGGGAATCCGCTCCGCGGTCACTTCCCCTCCAACTTCCACCCACCACCCACCCCTTCCCTCCCACACTCCGACTCCTACCCATCCTCCCCTACACACCTTCGTACCCGTTTCCCCACCCTCTGTCACTGAACTCATCCATCCCTAAAACCAACCACCTGCTCCCTTGACCCCATCCCCACTCCACTCCTTATCTCCCAGCTCCATTTCTTGCCCCACACATCACTGACATCATAACCTGTCCCTCTCCTCTGGCTCTGTCCCCATTCCATTAAAAACTGCCATCATCACGCCCACCCTGAAAAAACCCTCCCTTGATGCGTCGCAGCTATCAAGTTACCGGCCCATCTCCAACCTCCCCTTTCTCTCCAAGGTCTTGGAAAGAGTTGTCGCCTCCCAACTGCGCTCTTTCCTCTCCACCCTTTCTCTTTTTGAACCCCTTCAGTCAGGTTTCCGTGCTGCCCATAGCACAGAAACTGCCCTGGTCAAGGTCACCAATGATATCCTGACCATCTGTGACCAGGGCTCCCTCTGTCTCCTCGTCCTCCTCGACCTATCGGCAGCATTCGATACGGTCGACCACGCTATCCTACTCCACCGCTTGTCCTCCCACCTCAACCTTCAAGGCACTGTCCTTGAATGGTTTAGCTCTTACCTTTCCAACCGTCTTCACTTCGTCTCAACGAATGGCTTCTCCTCCACCCCCCGTACTGTCTCATGTGGTGTCCCTCAGGGCTCTGTCCTCGGTCCCTCCTCTTCACCCTCTATATGCTCCCCCTCGGTGACATCATCCGCAACATGGGGTTAACTTCCACATGTATGCGGATGACACCCAACTCTACCTTTCCTCCTCTACTCTCAACTCCACGACCACCGATGTCCTGACAGCCTGCCTGTCCGACATCGAGTCCTGGACGAGAGACAACTTTCTTCAGCTCAACGTGCGAAAAACCGAGGCCCTCCTGATTGGCTCACGTCAGCGCCTCCGCACCTCAGGCGCTGACACCATCAGCATCCAAGGCTGCACTCTCCACCTCTCAAAGCCAGTCAGGAACCTCGGCGTTTTGTTCGACCCTGAGCTGTCCTTTCTCCCTCACATCCGCACCACAACTGGCACCGCCTTCCATCACCTCCGGAACATCGCCAGACTACGGCATTACCTCACCCCTCACGCCGCTGAAACTCTGGTTCACGCCTTTGTCACCTCAAGGCTGGACTATGGGAACTCTCTCCTCGCCGGCCTTCCCGCCACCTCCCTCCACAAGCTGCAGGTCATTCAGAACTCTGCAGCTCGTGTACTGTCCCGCACCAGGCTTCGGGACCACATCACTCCCACCCTCGCTCGCCTCCACTGGCTCCCCATCCCCCAGAGGATTGATTTCAAGATCCTCATCCTCACCTACAAGGCCATTCACGGCCTCGCTCCCTCCTACCTCTCCGACCTACTATCCCCCTACATTCCTGCCCGTACCCTCCGTTCCTCTGGCTCCGGTCTGCTCCACGTCCCCCGCCCCAACCGCCCTACCATCGGTGGTCGGGACTTCAGCCTCTCAGCCCCCAGGCTCTGGAACTCCATCCCCCAGTGCCTTCGCCTTGCTTCCTCCCTTTCCTCCTTCAAGGCCGGTCTCAAAACCTTTCTCTTTGACCGAGCCTTCAGCTCCCCTCTCGACTCTCTTCCCCCTCCTCGCTCCCTCCCTTCCCTCCCCTCACCCTGACCATTTCCCCCCTCCTCGCTCACTCCCTTCCCTCCCAACAACCTAACCATTTCCCCCCTGCTCGGGTCATGACCCAACTGTGCAGCGCCTTGGGACGTCCTCCTGACGTAAAAGGCGCTTTATAAATGGAATCTTGTTGTTGTTGTTGTTTTTGTTGTGTCTGTGTCTCTGACTCTCTGTGTCTCTGCCTCACTCTCTCTTTGTTTCTCTCTCTCTGTGTCTCTGCCTCTGTGTCTCTGTCTCTGTGTCTGTCTCTCTGTCTTTGTATCTGACCCCCCCCCCGGTCGGCTCTGAGCCGCGCGGCATGCCGGGAGCTGTAGTTCCCGGGGACTGTGGCTGTGCTGGTGAGAGTGAGAGAGAGTGAGTGTGAGAGAGACAGCGACTGACCTGCGGCCGTCATGTTCCCCACTCTTCTCTCTCTCACTCTATCCCTCTCTTTTTCTCTCTCTCTATCCCTCTCCCTATGTCTCTCTCTCTCTGTGACTGCTGCCGCCGCCATTGCCCTTTGTCTTTGTCTCTCGAGCTGCCGCCGACGGTCGACGGGCACATGACGCAATGACGCTTTCAGGCTGCGCTCGAGCCGACGTCAGCACGTCCATTCGTCTCGCTGTACGTGTGTGTGTAAGTGTAACAGCACGTACGGCACCGCCATCCACTGCTGACCGCCATGTTGTACGGCGCCGCAAAACCAGCGCCGACCGCCATGATATACGGCGCCGCAAACCCAGCGCCGACCGCCTTGTTGTACGGCACAGCTACACCGTGCCTTCAGCTCCCCTCCTCACTAGCTCTCTTCCCTCCCCTCAAACTAACTACCCCTCCACTTCTCGTTCCCTCCTTTCCCTCCCCTCACCCGGAACATTCCCCCCTCCTCACTCCCTCGCTTCCCTCCCCTAAACGTGACCATCTCCGCCATCGTCGCTCCCTTCCTCCTCTCCCTTCACCATGATCAAGTTCCCCCCCTCGCTCCCTCCCCTGCCCTTGACCATTCCCGCTCTCATTGCTCCCTCACTTCCCTCCCATCACCCTGATCATTTCCCCCCTCCTGGCTCCCTCGCTTCCCTCCTAACACCCAGACCATCTCCCCCTCCGCGCTTCCTCCCTTCCCTTCCATCACCCTGACCATTTCCCCCCTCCTCGCTCCCTCCCATCTACTCCCTCACCCTGACCATTTCCCCGTCCTCGAACCGTCCCTTCCCTCCCCTGACCCTGACCAACTACCCCCTCCTCGCTCCCTCCCTTCCGTCCCCTCACCCGACCATTTCTCCTCTCCTCGCTAGCTCCCTTCCCTCCCCTCACCCTGACCATTCCCCCCTCCTCGCTCGCTCCTTTCCCTCCCCTCACCATGACCATTTCCCCCAATCCTCGCTCCCTCCTTTACCTCCGCTCATCCTGACCGTTCCCCCACTCCTCGCTCCCTCCCTTCCCCTGACCCCGATCATCCCCCCCCCTCCTCGCTCACTCACTTCCCTCACTTGACCCTGACCTTCGCCCACATCCTCGCTCACTGCCTCCTCTCCCTTCACCCTGACCATACCCCCCTCCTCGCTCCCTCCTTTCTCTCCCCTCACCATGACCATTTCCCCCAATCCTCGCTCTCTCCCTTCCCTCACCTGACCCTGACCATTCCCCCACTCCTCGCTCCCTCCCTTCCCTCCCCTGACCCTGATCATTCCACCCCCTCCTCGCTCACTCGCTTCCCTCACCTGACCCTGACCATCGCCCGCATCCTCGCTCACTGCCTCTTCTCCCTTCACCCTGAGCAACTCTCCCTCCTCGCTCCCTCCCTTCCCTCCCCTCACCCTGACCATCTCCCCAGTCCTCGCTTCCTCCATTCCCTCCCCTCACCCTGACCATCTCCACCCTCCTTGCTCCTCCCCTCCCCTGCCATTCCCCTCCTCCTCCCTCCCGTCCCCTCACCCGACCATTTACCGCCTCCTCGCTCCCTCCCTTCCTTCCCTTCACCCTGACCATTTCCCCCTCCTCGCTTCCTCACTTCCCTCCCCTCACCCTGACCATCTCCCCCCTCCTCGCTCCCTCCCTTCCCTCCCGGCAGCCTTACAATTTGCCCCTCCTCGCTCCCTCCCTTCCCTGCCCTTACCCGAATCATGTCTCCTCCCTTCTCTCCCCTCACCCTGACCATTACCCCCCACCTCGCTCTCTCCTTTCCCTCCCTTCACCATGACCATTTCCCCCAATCCTCGCTCCGTCCCTTCGCTCCCCTCACCCCGATCATTTCCCCCCTCCTCGCTCCCTCCCTCCTCTCTCTTCACCCTGACCATCTCCCCCGCTCGCTCCCTCCCCTTCCCCTGACCACACCCCCTCTTCTCGCTCCCTCCCTTCTCCCCCCTCACCCTGACCATCTCCCACTTCCTCGCTCTCTCCCTTCCTTCCCTTCACCCTGACCGTTTCCCCCTCCTCGCTCCCTCCCTCCCCTCTCCTCAAGCTGACCATTTCCCCCAATCCTCGCTCCCTACCTTCCCCCCCTCACCCTGACCATTCCACCCCTCCTCGCTCCCTCCCTTCCCTCCCCTGACCCTGATCATTTCCCCACCTCCTCGCTCACTCCCTTCCTTCCCCTGACCCCGATCATTTCCCCCCCTCCTCGCTCACTACCTTACCTTCCCTCCCCTGACCCTGACCGTCTCCCCCATTCTCGCTCCCTCCCTCCTCTCCCTTCACCCTGACCATCACCCCCGCTCGCTCCCTTCCCTTACCCTGACCACTCCCCCCCTTCCCGCTCCCTCCCTTCTCTTCCCTCACCCTGACCATCTCCCCCTTCCTCGCTCCCTGCCTTCCGCCCCCTCACTCTGACTATTTCCCCCTTCTCGCTCCCTCCCTCCCCGCCCCTCAAGCTGACCATTTCCCCCCTTCGCGCTCCCACCCATCCACACCCTCACCCTGACCATTTCCCCCCTCCTCGTTCCCTCCCTCCCCCTGACAATTCCCCACTCCTCGCTCCCTCCCTCCCATCCACTCCCGCTGACCATTTCCCCCCTCCTCGCTTCCTCACTTCCCCCCCATCACCTGACCATCTCCACACTCCTCGCTGCCTCCCTTCCCTCCCCTCCCCTCTCCCTGACCATTTCCCCACTGCTCGGGTCCCGACACAACTGTCCAGCGCCTCGGGACGTCCACCGACGTGAAAGGCGCTCTATAAATGGTTGTTGTTGTTGTATCAAATGTAATCGTGAACATTATTATAAATATTATAATTTAAGTCCAGCGTAATGAATATACTGCCGTTTCTGACTACTGTGTGTCGCTCGTGCGCTACTACTTTGACCAGACATCACTGGCTGAACAGCACATGAAAAATGATTCAATAACGCATGTGCCTCGAATCACTTCCAATCGTTCTCAGAAGCTTGTCAACCTCGTCCCGTTCCTTGGTTTATACATCCCATTCTGAACAACAGATAATAATAATAATAATAATAATAATAATAATAATAATAATCCTTGCATTTGATATAGCGCTTTTCACGTCGGGAGAACGTCCCAAAACTCTTCAAAGAACACACTGTAAAGTGAATTGACTGTATATTTGTGGGCGAACGCGGCAGCCAATGGCGCACAGCAATGTCCCACAAACAGTCGTAGATTGAAAATGACCAATTTATTTAGTTTTTTGGGTTTTGGAGGGATTATTATAAGGCTCTGTGTGGAGTAAGGAAACTTGCCCAAGGTTTGGCCCTCTGCCTGGAATTGAACTCAGGTCTCTCGCTTGCAAACGAGTGCTCTAACCACTGAGCTACAGGACTTCACGTCAGACTGGTATCTGTATAACAGTTCTAGTATTTCTATATCAGTCCTATTTTCTATTTTCGTTATAACATGCCTCCTTTCTGTATGACATATTTTTTTTTATACAGGCCCTGTACCTGTATACCAGGTCAGGACTATGAACAAAAAGCCTGGGCCCTCTAATAGGATCCTGTTCTTTTATATAAACAGGCACCGTTTCTGTATTGGGTTCCACGTCCCTGCAGAAGAGGTCTGGTTTATATACGACAGGTTTGCTCTCTGCGTACTATATCTGGGCTCTGTGAAATAAACCTGTTGTCCAAAAAGTGAGTCTGGTCTCTGTATGGCAGTCCTTGTCTCTGAATAACAAGTATGGCCTATGTATAACAGGCCTGTTCAAGCTGTAATAGTAATATTCCTTGCATTTGATAAAGAGCATTATCATGTCTTCGAGGCATCGCCAAGTGCGTCACAGAATATATTGTAAAATTGTGCATGAATATACTGTAGCTATTTGGAAAATTATCGTAAAAGCAACAAGTATCAAAAAAAATTGCATTTATAGAACGCATTTCCTTCGGGAAGACGTCGAAAAACGCTGCACAGTCAGGTCTCGTCATAACACAACACAACACAAATATCTGAGTGACTGGTTTGTAAATGCATTTTCTGTTGTTGTTTTTTCCGTGTCAGAGATATTATCAGAATGATTATCATGTTTGTTCAGTAATGCGGAATAAAACTACTGGGGATAAGAGTCAAATATTCCCTTGAGAATTGTAACTGTTCTCATAAAGATTTTACAGAAAGCTGTCGTCTCAAACTGCTGCTTGAATCCAGTGCCTGTCGAGGTGACCCAGAACAGTGTGTCAAAAATAAAGTATGAAATATTTAACCATTTATGATGTGGAAGCAATTTGCTATCCCATTCTTGCGGTGGTCGGCGTTCCTGGTAGGATAATATCAATCGATTTTTTTATATAAATATTTGTGCATGTTCATTAAAATTTTTATCATTGCTTAACAACAATTTTGCCTGATTCGATTCGTAATATTCTAGACTCAGAGTGAGTGTTTCGTGCACTCCAATACCATGTCAGAAACTTTAAGCTGAAAGACCAGCTTAACGTGAATTGGGGGAGAGCGGCAGTGTAAGAACTAAAGTAGTTTGGATAAAACTGTGTATCTGTCAGCCTCTTGGAAAGCTTGCACTTTGCCTCCAACTCAGAAGTTTATGGGTTCATTCCCTCTTTGGGACATGGAATCAGATGTTCTAAATCTCAGCTCCAATGCATTGGATGCATTCGGTGTGTTGCACTGTTGCATGTGCTGTCCTCTGGAAGAAACTTTCAACCGAAATCCCAGCTGCCTGTTGAGAACGATGTTAAAGATCTCATGGCACCACAATATTTGGAAAGAGAAAGCAGTTTCTCCCTGTGTACTCACTGCCATGGTTGTTGTATGATATTGCGGTTACGTCCCCAAAATACACAGACTATCCTCTTTACAGTGTGAGCCTTGACGCATATTGAAACATCCCAAAGAAGTGATAAATCGCATTACCAAATACAAATAGTATCGTTATTAGTAAATTGCACAGAAATTCCACTTTAACTATTCCCTCTTGAGGGCAATTAAGTAATGATGCGCTATATCAAATGCAAGAATTATAAATATCATAACCTTAAACCGAAAATCCGACTTTTCCAGTTGAAGTGTACTGGGACAATATTCGAAAAGAGAAGGAATTTTATTCCGGTGTCATAGCCAACAGTCTTCCAGATAGAATTTGACATTCACTTCATTACTGCTTGTGGAAATTGGTTGTATGCAAACTGAGCATCCCATTTGTTTAAAAATAAACATCCACCACACAACAAAATATAAAAATGACCGATGTAAGATTTGATAGCAATTTGTGTCAATCATAAATTTTATTAATTCCTCAACAACAACACCCTCATCACTTGGGTTCAAAACAATACCAACATCTATCAGGGCAAATGTTTGACAAGACAAATATGTGGCATGCAATTTGATAAATGTAGCACCAATCCGACAGTCACTGCTCTTTACTTTCCTTGCAGTGAACCTGTTGGCGATTCTGATCCTTTCCCGGGGGAATTGCGGTCTCTCAAAAGGCGTCACTCTCTACTTGATATCCATGGCTGCGGCAGATCTGATGGTCATTATCACTGATGTAATATTCAATCGCATTAATATTTTTTATTTCCCCATTAGTTTCTTGTTCTACACT
>NW_024706225.1:7355-12578 GCF_018977255.1 Callorhinchus milii | reverse complement strand
TTGTAACGTCTGTGTTTTGGGTTCATGAAGAAGGCCAGACAAGAGATAATATTGCACCCAGACAGAGAGATGACCTCGAGGCAATTTGTAACATCTGATTGTTTGCTCGTGGGTTTATGGAGGGAGTGTGACAACGGAATATACCGTGGGTGAGCACACAAGGACATACGGACGTACGGACACACACATGGACACACCTGCCTACGGACAGATCCTGACACAGCAAAAATCGAAAGAAGCCCCGCCTTGTGGGCGGATCCAGGGGGATTTTTCGGCATAAAGGAAAGGATCCTGAGCATTGGAAACTAGTGCGACCAGCGGGTCGACTCAGGAGTGCGACCAGCAGGTCGACTCAGGAGCGAGGGCGACCAGCGGGTCGACCCAGGAGCGAGCTCGACCGGGAGGGTCGGCTCAGGAGCGAGCTGCGACCAGCGGGTCGGCTCGACTCTTCTTCAGCTCGTCTGGGACTCAGCCGAGTTCGATCGGCTTACCAAAGCCGGCTCTCGGGGCTCGACTCAAGCGGCTCCCCATCTCCTCTGCAGGCGGGCAAGACCCGCTTGACAGCTCAACTCGGCCTGCGTGGGTCAACCTCTGCCGAGTCGGAGGTCTCTGCTGCCGCCGGAGTGGTGAGGGTCGCGGTTTGGCGACGACCCAACACTGCACGCTGCGAGCGAGTTGTGGGCGCCACCTACCGACCGGGTTCCGAACTGCGACAGCGTATCAACGGGCATCCTAACCAGTTCACCACGGTGACAGGGGAGCGACTGATACGTATGACGCGCACCGCCCCCTCACCACACGACCACCAGGCGTCTGTTTGACATAAAGAATCGACTCCGAACACTGACTATTCAAGACAACTCTTACCACTCAAACACACTCGAACCCATAAGCCATCCGTGGCTGGGAAGGCATCACAACGAGACCGAGTGATGGCCATCCGTCGTTTATAAGAGTATTCGTAATTTTTATCTTTAATATTTAGTGGGCTGTACTCTTAATCGCATAAATTCCCAACAGATCCATCAATACGATCGCCCTCAGAACTCCTTCAAACTACGTCACCAGTGTATGGATTGTCCCGAGGCAATAAGTGATAGCAAATCGGGATTGCCTGTGTAGGACACCTTTTCCTGGTACTATTAACACGGATTGATAGAATGCACCGTCACAACAATTGTTTAATAATCCGTTCCCTCACATACGGGTGATGCACCGACAGCAATATAGCTAGAACTAGAATGAACTCATTACCTTCGTTGACGCGTCTATGCACCAGCGTCTGGGGATGTCGACCTGCGTTCAGGGGTATAAGTCCACGACCGAGATCCGTATGCGTTTTATGAAGCCGTGACGTTAGCCGGTGTCGTGTCGGAAGCTAGGGGCTTTCCTCTGCTGTTGGACCTTACGTCCCGTTCTAACCGTCATGGTTTGGGCGCTGTGCTGTCAGTTTAGCACTATGACCCAGTTCTCTTAGCGGGAAGCCAGGTCCGACAGCTACCCCGTAGCGTCCGTCTTCTCCTCCGCCACGTGGGCTCCCAGGAGGAATGTGCCATGAGGGTACTTTCACGTAGCTCCAAGCAGTACGCTTCTCGACCAGTCGCGATCCGCGCTTGGCCCATTACTGTATAGGTACAAAGGCGGCGTTAGTTTGGCTGTCCATCCCACAAGGCTGGCAGGTTAGATCACCCACCCTAATGTAGTACTTCAGATTACTTCTAGTCGCACTAGGATTGCGGTCAGGTATCAGAGTCGGGTTAGGGCTCGCCCTGGTATTGCGAAGCCGTACTCCATCTTCGAGTACTGACGCTCACGATTTAACATTGTCGAGGCTTATGCCGCAGTAACGTTGTCGTTGACAGGAGGCTATGTCGCATTGCGAAGGACTGAATCTCGGCTTATGTATTTAGAGGAATTTCGACTGACACCCGAGCCTTAATGTCTACTTCGCAGCATTTGGAATCGCAATTTACGAGATGCGATATTGCGCAAGGGCACTTTTGATGTCTGACATCCACAGACGATAATGTCCTGTAACTCAACAGCCAGGCGGTTTGCTCCAGTTTTCTATTCGCTCTCTCAGTTTGTTGCCCGCTAGGCATCACATAATATGCCCATGCGAGGAGCCCTGCTACACATTGACACAGAACCGTCGTATCCTAGCTCTCGATCAGTCCGGGTCGGGTTCCCGCAGTCTTCGTAGGGGGTCGAACTCCATAGCAACGTATCCCACAGAAGATTTCCGGCACTCGAACCAGACGCACTATGCTACAGGGTAAGTCTGTTTATCTCGCCTATATCTCTAAACATAGAGCCCGTAAAATGATTTATCATAATGGCCATTCTTTTGATTATCCATGGTCCTAAACTGACACTCGTCGGAGTGATTGGCAAACCGGTTAACTTCGTTGGAGAGTGTTCCGATGTCCGCCCTGCGAGGCGAGCACGATGGCTACTTAGGTTCACATACGCCATACGAAGAGCTTAAACTTCGGTACATCTCTCTAGCGCAGCCTAGTAAATGCTGCTCCAATGCTTCTTAACGATGAAGGTACGCTTCCTATCTTACCGCTAGTTGAAAGTTAGTATAGCGTGCGGTATGTGTATGTAACGGCTATGTCATGCCGGGTTCTTCCTCGTTGTGGTCAGTTAGTCCCTAATCTCGATGGATGCAATTGATGCCCATTCACTGGTGTTGTGTCTCGATTAATCGAGTGAACTTAGCATTTACCCTATCCTACGATCGGTAGTCGCATCACAAGGGTTGTTTCACAGTCATCCCTTATAATTGTATCTTGCAGTAAGGAAATAGTGTACCGCTTATAGGTTATAAATTGGCTAGCAAGACGGTAAGCGTCCAACTTAGACACCGTACTCATTCTCTCAGAGGGATGACGCGCAGTCCCTGTCAACCACGTTACATGCAACATCAGCATTGCGCCGGATGACTAATGCTGCTTATGTGTTTACGCGCATTCAAGCTAAAGACATGCTCCTGTACAAGCCCATGTGGACCACAGACATGCGTTGCATTGCCGACCCAAATGAGCTCACACGTCGGGATTTCATCCCGAAACGATTGTACCAACCCTAGCATGTTGCCCTTTAGAGCATGGGTTGAGCTGTAATTTTGTAGTCTAGCGACTTTCTCCGATCACTTCTCCGAGAACGGCCGCATGGGCCCACGCCGCTATACAAACCAAACCTCCCCCGACTCGGGGAGCCGGCCTCACGACTCGTGAGATTAGTCTGCCCTGACAAGAGAGACCGGGCCATGCCTAGGTAGACCCCTGCCTATCGTCCTAGCTTGGCTGCAAAGCACATTAAGGGCTAATCACAGACAATCCCGCGGTAAGAAGTGATTTCTTATGGTGCTCCCGTGTCCCCCAAGGAGGCTCAGAGATTAGGACAGTGTCGTATATACTCGACTGATATCGTCTTATCCTGAATTGGGCATAAAGCATTCCTAAAGATTCTCGAAGGTTGACCTGCCGGGCATGAAAGGAATGTCCTCCTGCGTGCTCTCCACTTCGAGTCTACTAGGTGTCGTTACTCCTGCATTTCAATGGAATCCCGCCGGTGCGCCTGCATATCTAGTCATTCGACGTTGTCCAATACTTGCGCTCATGGACGATAGAGGACGGTGGGTGCTGGAGGTTGCATTTAGCCTTCTAACTAAGCGTTCGGCGACTACGTATTGTGTGAGCTGTTATGGAGCTGGCGGGTGAACACAATAACATTGATGTTTCGCCCGGCATTTATAGAGGTATTAATTTTAAAAAAAGCTGAGCAGCGGGCGAGCATCTCGCACTGCCAATGTCACTTGCGCTACTAACTATTATGACCCGAAGGGCATTCCTTCTCATTCACGATGTCGATACGACATTTAAAGCAACTGAACACCTGGATTAACCCTAAAATACGTGGAACGTTGAGATCACCTCTTCTCGAAATCTAGAACTCCTTCAACTATATCCAACGGCACAACGTACGTACTGTCTATAATCGCCATTTTTTCACTTTACCAAATTGATCAGCCCGGTTACAACGTCGTGGAAATACCGAGCTGGGAGGCAGGGTGCTTCTTGCTAGCTCACAGTGGTTCAGTAGTCGAGATGGGGTAATATCGTCCCTAGCACCGAGGCCTTCCACCATAACACTTCGTAGTAGTCATCCACATGTAGATCAACTTGATAAGTAAGAGGGGGATGTGTGGGGTAAACCGATATCCCGTTGATGGCACCGAAGAGTCTCCGTATCATCCCTTCGGCCTATATACACTTTCCGGTGATAGATGCGTACAATGAGCCGGATTAGTTATCGACATCTTGCTCTAGCCGATTTGCAATGGTTTAACAAATCATGGATCTCTTCAGGCGAAAGATATATAACACAGCATATCAGTCCGCTCCGCGTGGCCTTTGAGCAGACATTTCGGGTGCTCACAATTGGGTGGGCAACGTATCAATCAAGCACCTGGAGTGTAGGTGACAGTCATATAGCTTGCTGGATGGGTTCGACTCCGTAGAGATGGAAGGATGAACCAACGCGACACAGAGGTAAGCAGATTGACCCAAGAGGGGTGGTGCGTTGGTTCATACACCGTTTGCAATGAGTGTTTTGCCCCCATTGCACCGAAATCTCAGAGATAATGCAAGAATCAACGGCGAATATCTAGGCGGAAATCTCGGGGGTCAAAAAGGCCTTGTTATGGGCTTGAGGTAGTTGTCCCGTTAGATTTTTCAGTAAATGAGATCTACATGCGCACCTTTCACCACACTTGTTGACAGAATCACAACCATCACTCAATTAATCACACTAGTAAGGGCGCTTCTGCCGCCCACAATCGCAGCCCAGACCCGTTGGGTTTTCCATCATCCTACGGAGCAACAGATTGGGAGAACCTGACTTGTTAGCACTCACCCGTCATCTGCGCCTTCTGCAAGAAACAAACTTTGTATATCGATAGCCTTAACGCCTTCCCATTGGTCTGTTCACCAACCACTAGGTCGGCCCAATTATCGAGAGTGACAGTTAATGTACTGCCAAGGCTTTCGGCACGATCGGCAACGAGCATTGAAGCAAGCTCTGCTGTGGATTCGCATAGATTGTTTATGGTAATCCTTCCCTGGGAATCCCAATATGACTTCTTAAATGAGTTCTAGGTCTTTGCTCAAGACTCTAGCCTCATGAGTCCGCATGAGCGCTCAATATCATAATTTT
>NW_024706225.1:0-7325 GCF_018977255.1 Callorhinchus milii | reverse complement strand
CATTATAATTATTATATATTATAACATAATATTATACTTATTATAACATGTTATAATGACGGCCTTGTGTCAATGAAAGACTTGGAGGTTTGGAGACTGCACAGAGAGAGACACTTAATGTAATGCAACACAGAGAGTCGGTCAACACACCAACTCACGTACTCTTAGGTTTTTTTCGGTAAAGTCACCACGTAGGTAAAAAATGAAATTAAAATTAATAAAAGTAAAAATTGAAATAAAATAATAAAATTATTATAAATCATGCCTCACTTGATGCAGCAAATTATAGTCTACATTATAGACTGCCAGTACACTACCCAGCTTAATAACCAGGCTACAATCTACATTATAGACTGCCAGTACACTCACCCAGCTTAATAACCAGGCTACAGTCTACATTATAGACTGCCAGTACACTCACCCAGCTTAATAACCAGGCTACAGTCTACATTATAGACTGCCAGTACGCTCACCCAGCTTAATAACCATGCTACAGTCTACATTATAGACTGCCAGTGCACTCACCCATCTTAATAACCAGGCTACAGTCTACATTATAGACTGCCAGTGCACTCACCCAGCGTAATAACCAGGCTACAGTCTACATTATAGACTGTCAGTACACTCACCCAGCTTAATAACCAGGCTACAGTCTACATTATATACTGCCAGTACACTCACCCAGCTTAATAACCAGGCTACAGTCTACATTATAGACTGCCAGTGCACTCACCCAGCTTAATAACCAGGCTACAGTCTACATTATATACTGCCAGTGCACTCACCCAGCTTAATAACCACGCTACAGTCTACATTATAGACTGCCAGTACACTCACCCAGCTTAATAACCAGGCTACAGTCTACATTATAGATTAAATTAATAAAAACGCCTCACTTGATACAGCAAATGTGGCTGTGACGGTGCCACCTGATGACGGAGACTTGTGTTGCCTCCGAAACGTCGTGATTTGTTTATATTTTATTTCTATTTTTACTTTTATGAATTTGTATTCATTTTTTACCTACACGGTGACTTTACCGAAAAAACCCTAAGAGTATGAATCCTTGCAGTCACGAAAGCGTCACATCTCGAGTTAACACAACTAACGCTTCGCCTGGCTGATCGCGTTCTTCCACAGGTTGCTAAACTATCTTCTTGGTTTTTCCGGTAAAGTCACTTAGAATGGAAATAATAAAAATAAAAGGGAATATTATTTCATTATTTCCATTCTACGTGATATAAAACATAATTAAATTGTACAGTTTTATTGTTTTATTTTTTTATTTCTATTCTACGTGACTTTACCGAAAGAACCAAGAAGATGAATCACTGCAGTCACGAAAGAAGCTTTACATCGAAATTGCTCAACGAAGCGAGAGAATTGAAGCGAACGCGACCAGGCGAGGGCAGGAGGCACTAGGCCCCGCGTTGTAAAGTTTAAATCTGGACATCGCTTCCATGCTCGCTGCTACTCAATTGACATCCCTACGAGAGAGAGAGCGAGGCTCTACCTCGGTAAACAACAACAACAACCACAACAACAACCACCACAACAACCACAACAACAACCACAACAACAACAACCACCACAACCGCGATGAGAATTTCTCACCTCAGATTTCAGTTCCCGCGCGGAGCGGCAACATTCCGTTACCTCGTGACGTCACGCGTCAGCAGCAGGTGACATGACGTCACTTGAGCGGCTCTGTAACTTACATAAATTATGTTAATGAGCCTGGCCCACTTGTGGAGGGATGGGCCGTGGGTGCCGAACCGGTCACAACGAACTCGTGACGTCTTTCACGAATAAATTATGTTAATGAACCGCCAGTCAGTTGGCGTGGCTTTGCCCAAATAAGGATAGTGCTTGAACAGATAACGGAAGTGACCCAGGCAGAGGTGACGTCACGCTCCCTTGAGACCGGTTGGGGTGAATACTTTGGTGACATGACGTCACTAGCAAGGTACACCTCCCCCTGGCGTTTCACGCCGATGAGGTCATGCTGAGCGGTGACGTCACAGAGCGGAGTTGGAGTTTAAGTTGATTAAGATTCATTTTCCATTGCTCCCTCCCTTGAACAGAGACCCCTTGGGTGTGTGAGCTCAGCTCAACAATGTGGACATTATTGTGTGTGTACACACACACATGGACAGTGTGTACACACGTGTACACTGTGTGTGTGTATGTAATATTGTAAATTACGGCGGGAGACCACTTGACGGGTAGCACACACGATCCCATTTTCCAGCGCGTGTCACCCCTACATATACGCGTGTGTACGCGTGTGTGTATACGCGTGTGTACGTGTGTGTGTCCGTGATTACGAACACTCCCCGCTTACGAACACCCCCCCCCCGCATACCCCCACTTACGAACACCCCCCCCCCGCATACCCCCACTTACGAACACCACCCCCCGCATACCCCCACTTACGAACACCCCCCCCCCCCCGCTTACACCCACTTACGAACACCACCCCCCCGCACCCCCACTTACGAATAATAACAGGGGAGTCAGTTGTGAGTGCGAAGGGACTGGTGGCCACGGGAGGTAATCATCACCAGCGGTGCCAGGCTAGGTGTCTGTACCCCCCCCAATCACCCTCCGGTGCCAGGCTAGGTGTCTGTACCTCCCCCACTCACCCCCCCCCCCCGGTGCCAGGCTAGGTGTCTGTACCCACCCCCACTCACCCCCCTCTCTCTCTGTGTCTCTCTCTGCTTGTTAAATCATCACCACCACGGTGCCAGGCTAGGTGTCTGTACCCCCCCCCAATCAAGTTCAAGTTCAAGTTCATTTATTAGGTATAGCCCTGTGAGCCATTCAGCTCTTGAATCGGGTGCAACCGCAACAAACAAAAAACAAAAACATGAACAAAAAAACATCTTAAAGTGAATATGTGACTAAGTGCAAACAGAAAATCCAAGAAAAGACAGCAAAAATATTGCAGAAAAAACACCGTACACCAACGCTGTGTGCAAAAATCCCAGTGGGATGCAAGTCAAACAACAACAACAACCACAAGACAACTTAGATTAAGGCCATCAGTCTAACTCTGTACTACAACAACACAAACATGGCTAAACCAATACACTTTTCGAAATCACCAAAATAAAGCCATGAAGGCAATGAAAAAGCAATCATAGGAACTGACGGAATTTTCACAATAAATGGCATAAACAACATGTACTACCAAAACCCTGCAGCCATAGCTGGCTGCATGAGTCACTCCACAACAGCAGGAGCATCAATCGGAGTATTGTAATTTTTCAATGCACCTTTAAGATCAGCACACTAAATCAAAACACAGGTCATACTTTGTAGCGATCATCCGGAGCGAAACATTTTATTTTAGGTCACTGAATAGCACTGGCAGCTAGGGGTGTACAACTCCTCTAAAGCAGTTTCAATTTATTTGCAACAGCATTCCAGACCCTGGGGGCATCAATAGCAAAGGCCCTTCCTCCAGTATATGTACGGCAATAGGGAATATTAAGCTGGTAAATGAGTGTAGACCTTAGGTCAAATTTGTTCTTTGAAACAGAGACGAGATCCAGCAGGTAATCTGCAGATTTTTTTGCAAGTACATCATGAATAAATAAGATCTGGTGCACAAGCCGTCGAACATTCAGAGATGTTAAGTTTGACCCAATGTAGAGATCACAGTGGTGAGTCCTATATGGGCAGTTCAATGCAAATCTTAAGGCCGAGTGATACATTGAGTCAAGCTTCTTCAGTACAGTACTTGGGGCTGATTTATACACAATGTCACAGTAATCAAGTAGAGGCAGTACGGTAGCTTTAATCAATTCCAAACGGAACATAGGAGGGAAGCAGTGCTTGTGTCGATATAGAAAACCAATTTTAATTTTTGTCTTTTTCCCAATATAATCAATGTGATCTTCAAAATTCAGTTTTGAATCCAGGATGACCCCAAGATACTTATAGATCTTGACTTGCTCTATTTGATCATTATTTAAGGTATGCAATTGGGGAAAAATAACTTCCCGCTTTAGTCCTGGTGAGAAGCATAGCACCTTGGTTTTGGCAGGATTTAGGACTAGTTTAAGAGCAACTAGCTGATGTTGTAGTTTGTTGAAATCACTCTGGAGCTTAGCAATCACGTCATCCGGAGAGCGGCCAGCAGTAATTAGTACCGTGTCATCTGCAAAAAGATTTACCCTGGAATAATCCAGTTCAGTGCCCAAGTCATTTACATAAAGAGAAACAAGAGGGGGCCGAGAATGGAACCCTGTGGAACCCCTTTTGTTATCTTAACACTGTTTGACCTCCAACCATCTGTGAATACAGTTTGGGTGCGAGAAAAGAGGTAATTTTTTAACCATTTTACTGTGTTTTCGGAAAAACCGAGGCAACTTATTTTACTAAGCAGGATGTTGTGGTCTACTGTATCAAAAGCTTTGGACAAGTCAAGAAAAAGACAGGCGCAGTACTGCTTATTATCAAGGCTACTGTAAATGTGATTCAGAGAGTCTAATGCAGCAGATGTGGTGCTGTATTTTTTTCGGAACCCAGATTGTTTTAGATGTAATAGATTGTTGGCGGACAGGAAACTGCTAATTTGGTAGGTCAATAATTTTTCAAAAATTTTCATCAACGGGGACAAAATTGAGATAGGTCGGTAGTTATTTGGATCATCTTTAGGGCCCCCTTTGTGAAGTGGACGAACATAGGAATGTTTCCATTCTAGAGGAACTGATGCTTCTTTGATGGACAGGTTGAAAATATGGGCTATAGGTTTGTATATTAGGTGACCAACAGTTAGTAGAGCAAAGACGGGAATACTATCTGCTCCGGTAGAGGAGGACCCTTTGAGGTAGGACAGTTGTTTCAGAACATTACTTTCGTGGATTGGCTGAAAACTAAATTCGCTTAATGTTTGGACAGGAGTGTAGGAATTTGCATGAGCAGGGGTGACTCCCAATACATTATCAAATAGGGTACCAGCTTCAGAAAAATGAAGGTTAAAATTGTCAACTATTTTTTGGGGATCTGAAAAATATTCCCCATTTCGGTTAAGCTGAACGGGCAGATGATCTGTTTTGGATGCCTTTTCGATACATTTGATTGTTTTCCAGAAAATCCTGGCATTTCCATGAGATTCAAGGAGAGTGGAAGAGAAGTAGTTATTTTTTGCATGCCGTATTTTTTTGACGCATCTATTCCTTAAAATCCTGTATTCTAGCCAGTCATTGACCAAATTACTTTTCTGAGCACATGCCCAAGCCTTGTCCCTAGTTTTCATGAGCTTTGTAATCACAGGATCAAACCATGGTGGACGGTTGCCTTTAGTTTTAAATTTAACCAACGGAGCATGTTTGTTAAGAATTTGGAGAAACGTGTACCTGAAGGTCTCCCAAGCCGTAGTCAGGTTTGGAATATCACAGACCTTGTCAATATCCGAGTGAAGCACATCATTAGTAAATGCCTGAGTGCTGAAGTGTCTCATGGAGTGCTTCTCAACCAATTTAGGGGGGCTTTGGGTCTGGCTGATGATCTCACCCCAAAAATGAAGGAGTGATCACTAAGGTTATTACCTAGAACACCAGTCAGTGCGAAATTGTGAGGGGCATTTGTCAATAGGACGTCAAGCAGAGATGACTGTCCCGGATTTTTTAGGTTGGGTCTTGTGGGGACATTTATTAATTGAAACAGGTTAAATTCATCTGCAAAATTTGTGGCCACGGCCGGCGGGTTTAGCCAATTCCAATTTAGATCACCCACTAAAACTATTTCACCTTTAGGGAGGCCCCCAAGAAGCTCTCTCAGTGCAGATGCAGCTTCAACATCCTTCCCACTAGGCGGTCTATAGCAGCACACTACCAATATGTGTTGATTATTAGGGAGAGTTATTCTGAGAGCCAGACCTTCAAAGCAACATTTTTTAAACAAGGAGTGAGCTGGTGAACATGCAATAGTATTACGAACATAGATGGCAATTCCACCTCCTTTAGATCCTCGGTCAAGCCGAAAAAGATTGTAGTTGTCAATCGTAATCTGCAAGTCATTGACGGCAGGAGTGAGAAATGTTTCTGTTAGGCAAAATATGTCCGGGTCAAGATTTGCTACTTCTAGTTTTAGTTGACTTAATTTAATCAAAAGCCCTCTGATGTTGACATGTAGAACACCAACACCTTTTCTGCCAGAAAAATCTACAGAATTATATGAGTTCTTTACATTTGGTCCAGGATGAAGCTCAATACCACCCAGAAATAAGAAAAGTAGAATTAATAGTTTGCACAGGTATTTTCTGTGAAAGGATGAAGAGCGACGAACCTTGGACGAATAGCAGCAGCTCGCAGATGGTGTTATTTTTAAGAGCAGAATGAAGTTTGGAAGGAGTGCTGGTGAAGTAATGGGACAAAGATAGGGTTTAAAAGGATATAATGATGGAGTGTAGAAGTGTCTATAAGTTGTTTCATTACCCCCCGGTGCCAGGCTAGGTGTCTGTACCTCCCCCACTCACCCCCCCCGATGCGAGGCTAGGTGTCTGTACCCCCCCCCCCCACTCTCTCTGTCTCTCTCTCTCTGTCTCTCTCTGCTGCTCGTCCCGTGAGTTGCTTCCAGATGAGGTCGTGGCGCTGGCGGTGGCCGCTGGGTGAGAAGCGGCGCCACCGCGCGGCAGAGTAGCGGTACTGACGGGCTAGGCGGTCCCCCACTTACGAACAAACCCCCCGCATACCCCCACTTATGAACACCACCCCCCGCTTACGAACAGCACCCCCCGCATACCCCCACTTACGAACACCACCCCCGCATACCCCCACTTACGAACACCACCCCCGCTTACGAACACCACCCCCGCATACCCCCACTTACGAACACCCCCCCCCGCATTCCCCCACTTATGAACACCCCCCCCGCATACCCCCACTTACGAACACCACCCCCGCATACCCCACTTACGAACACCACCCCCGCATACCCCAACTTACGAACACCACCCCCCCGCATACCCCCACTTACGAACACCACCCTCCCGCATACCCACACTACGAACACCCCCCCCCCGCACTCCCACTTACGAACACCCCCCCGCATACCCCCACTTACGAACACCACCCCCCTCATACCCCCACTTACGAACACCACCCCCCGCATACCCCAACTTACGAACACCACCCCCCCGCATACCCCCACTTACGAACACCACCCCCCGCTTACCCCCACTTACGAACACCACCCCCCGCTTACCCCCACTTACGAACACCATGGGTGTGTTGTTGTTGGTTTCCCCCTTCCCGCTGGCAATCGAGCGCTGTGGTGGTGGGGCTGCGAACGTCAGACACGATGGGCGAGGTTCG
>NW_024706224.1:0-12588 GCF_018977255.1 Callorhinchus milii | reverse complement strand
ATCTCTCTCTGTGTTACTGTGACTCTCTCTGTGTGTCACTGTCTCTCTCTCTGTGTCACTGTGACTCTCTCTCTGTGTCACTGTCTCTCTCTCTGTGTCACTGTGACTCTCTCTCTGTGTCACTGTGACTCTCTCTCTGTGTCACTGTGACTCTCTCTCTGTGTCTCAGGTATGAATGACTTCAGTTATCTGCACACGAACTGCTTTGAGCTGACGCTGGAGGTGAGCTGTGACAAGTTCCCACATCAGAGTGAGCTTCCGGCAGAGTGGGAGAACAACAAGGAGAGCCTTCTGGTGTTCATAGAGCAGGTCAGCCCGGCCCGGCCCGGCCCCACCCCACCCCACCCCACCCACCCCGCCCACCCCGGCCCCACCCCACCCCACCCCACCCACCCCGGCCCCACCCCGGCCCCACCCGACCCCCCCGGCCCGCCGCCCGGCCCCACCCCACCCCGACCCCACCCGACCCCACCCCGGCCCGGCCCCACCCCGGCCCCACCCCACCCGACCCCCCCCCCGGCCCGGCCCCACCCCACCCCGGCCCCCCACCCGACCCCACCCGGCCCACACCCGGCCTGACCCCAACCCGACCCGGCCCGGCCCCACCCCGACCCACCCACCCCGGCCCACCCCGACCCCACCCCGACCTCGGCCCGGCCCACCCCGGCCCCACCCCCACCCCACCCTGGCCCCACCCCCACCCCCCTGACCCCACCGACCCCGGCCCGGCCCCACCCCGGCCCCACCCCACCCCGACCTGACCTGACCCGACCCCACCCCACCCGGCCCCACCCGACCCGACCCCACCCCGGCCCCACCCCGCCGCCCCCCACCCCGGCCCACCCCACCCCCGCCCACCACCCCGCCCCACCCCCACCCGACCGCCCCACCCCGACCTCGGCATCCACCCCCTGACCCCGCCCCCCACCCCACCCCGACACACCCACCCGACCTGACCCCACTCGGCCTGACCCCAAACCCGACCCACCCCGCCGCAACCCCGGCACCCCACCCCGACCGGCCCGGGCCACCACCCCACCCCGCCCGCCCCACCCGACCCCACCCCGACCCCGAGCCTGACTGACCCGACCCGCCCCACCACGACACCCGCCGCCCGGCCCGACCTGACCCCGACGCCCGACCCCGAGCCCTGACCTCAGACCCCGCCGCCTGACCACCCGGCCCGACCCCGACCCTGACCTGACCCCGGCCTGACATGACCCAGCCCGACCCCGACCCCGACCCGACCCCGGCCCGCCCGCCGACCCCAGCCCGACCCCGGCCCGACCCCAGCACCTGACCCTGGCCCGACCTGCGGCCTGACCCCGCCCCACCTGGCCTACCCGGCCCCTGCCACCCCGGCCCCTCCCACTGCCCCACCCCGGCGCTGCCCCTCACCCGGCCCCGCCCCCTTGCCCTATGACCCTGTGCCTATGTGTTTCAGATTCACCGCGGAGTAAAGGGTAGAGTCACAGACCGGCACCGCCGGGGCATCGCCAGAGCCATCATTGCTGTCGATGGCATCAACCACCACATCCGCACAGGTCAGAGCAGCTCAGCGCCCACAAAGCCCCGTAGCATACCACCCTGCGCTGTGCCACCCTGCACTGTGCCACTCTGCGCTGTGCCACCCTGCACTGTGCCACTCTGCGCTGTGCCACCCTGGGCTGTGCCACCCTGGGCTGTGCCACCCTGGGCTGTGCCACCCTGCGCTGTGCCACCCTGGGCTGTGCCACCCTGGGCTGTGCCACCCTGCCCTGTGCCACGCTGCCCGGTGCCACCCTGCGCTGTGCCACCCTGGGCTGTGCCACCCTGCGCTGTGCCACCCTGCGCTGTGCCACCTGCGCTGTGCCACCTGGGAGAGTCACAGTGACACCGAGAGGAGTCACAGTGACACACAGAGAGAGTGACACAGAGAGAGTCACAGTGACACAGAGAGAGTCACAGTGACACAGAGAGAGAGTCACAATGACACAGAGAGACAGTGACACAGAGAGAGTCACAGTGACACAGAGAGACACACAGTGACACAGAGAGAGAGACACACAGAGACACACAGTGACACACAGAGAGAGAGACGCACAGTGACACAGAGAAAGAGAGTCACAGTGATACAGAGACACAGTGACACAGAGAGACACAGTGACACAGAGAGAGACACAGTGACACAGAGACACACAGTGACACAGAGAGAGAGACACACATAGTGACACAGAGAGAGAGAGAGAGAGACACAGTGACACAGAGACACAGGATTCACTGTGAAGTGTAGTGACTGTCTACTTTGTGGGCAAAACTTGGCAGCCAATTGGACACAGCAGCGTCCCACACACAGTCGTGGATTGAGTGACCGGTTATCTCTGGGGCTGTTGGTCAGGAAAATGCAACAGAGAAACCCCCTTCACTTTCCGAACAGTGCCGCGGGATCTTAAACATCCACCGGAACAGGACCGGGGCTCAACATCTCATTGAAAGGACAAGATGAGAGTGACACATAGAGACACACACACACACACACACACAGAGTGACACACACTGACACACACCCGTGACAGTCAGTGACACACAATGTGACACATACAATATGACACACACTGACACACACACACATTGTGACACACACTGTGACACAAACAGTGACACACACACACACACACACTGTGACACAAACAGCAACACACATACCGTGACACACAATGACACACACGCAGTGACACACACAGTGACACACACACTGTAACACAGAGACACACTGTGACACAAACAGTCACACACACACTGTGATACAAACAGCGACACACACACTCTTGACACACACGCAGACACACCAGTGACGCACACACTTTGTCACACAGTGACCCACGCACACTGTGGCACATTGACACGCACACTCTGACACACACACACACACACACACACAGAGCAACACAGAGTGCGACACACAGTGACACACACTGACACATTGACACGCACACTCTGACACACACACTATGATACACACGCAGTGACACACACTCAGTGACACACACAATGTAACACACAGACACATACACACTGCGACAGACAGTGACACACACACTGACACACATAGTGACATACACACACACTGTGATACACACAACAACAACAAGATTACATTTGTATAGGGCCTTTCACGTCAGGAGGACGTCCCAAGGCGCTGGACAGTGTACAGCATTTCAGACCCGAGCTGGGGACGGGGGGAGAGGGGAGGGGAAGGGGGTGACCAGACAATGACACATACACTGTGACAGACAGTGACACACAAACACACTGACACACAGTGACACACACACACTGACACACACTGTAACACAGTGACACACAGTGATACACACACGGTGACACACACACTGTGGCACAGTGATACACACACTCTGACACACACAGTGAAATACACACACACACCGTGACACACAGTCACACACGCACACACACACCACATTGAAGCACAGTGACACACACTGTAACACACAGTGACGCACACACTGTGACACACATCTGGTTTGCCATAGAGCATTGTTGGGAGAGCTTCAGTTTATTGTCAATCAGGACCCCTTTAGGTCCTTTTCATTTTCCATACATATTATTTTCCTTCTGTTCAAATAATAGTCCCTTCCAGCATTTTGTATCCCCGTGTGACGTACTTTACATTTCTCCACATCGAATTTCATTCGCCACCGATCTGCCCAATTCCCAAGTGTGTTCAAACCCTCCTGTAACCTATCGCGTTCAGCTTCGCAATCTACCGCCTTCATCAGTTTGGTGTCATCTGCAAACTTAGCCACTGTGTTTGAGACTCCTCGTTCCAGATCATTTCTAAAAATATGAAACAAAAGAGGTCCTAAAACAGACCCTTGTGAAACCCCACTGGTGACATCTTCCCAGTCTGATCACATTCCCTGTACCACTACCCTCTGGGTTCTTCCGGTCAACCAATTGTGTATCCATTGTAATATACCTCCACTGATTCCCGCTTTCTTTACTTTCAGTACTGCCCTCTCAATAATAATAATAATAATAATAATAATCCTTGCATTTGATATAGCGCTTTTCACGTCGGGAGGACGTCCCAAAGCGCTTCACAGAACACACTGTAAAGTGAATTGACTGTATATTTGTGGGCGAACGCGGCAGCCAATTGCGCACAGCAATGTCCCACAAACAGTCGTAGATTGAAAATGACCCAATTTTTTTTTATTATTGTTTTTTGGTTTTTTTGGAGGGATTATTATTATCTTGTTGATACTCGTCAACAAGGTGATGTCTCACCACTGTAATCATAGACAGACTGCAGACATGGTTGGGAAGAGAGACTGAAGGGGAACTGTAACAAAGGCCGTACTGAAACCCAGACATACAACACCCCCAGCCTTACCCTTACCGAGCTCCTTGTCACACCGTCAAAGAAAACCAGTAAATTAGATTGACAAGACCTTCCCTTCATGAACCCATTTTGGCTATCATTTATGATTTTATTTCTGTCCGGATGCTCCATGATTTTATCCTTAATAAGAGTCTCCATAATTTTACCCACAATGGATATCAAACTTACTGGTCTGTAGTTTCCTGGGTCACTTTTGTTACCTTTCTTATAAATAGGAGTAACATCTGCCTTTCTAGTCCCCCGGCACCTCTCCAGGCGATACACACACACACACACATACTGTGACACACAATGTGACACACATACGGGGACATACACATACGTATCTCTCTCTCTTTACATTTCTATAGCGCCTTTCATGTCGGGAGGACGTCCCAAGTGACACATAGTGACACACACAGTCACACACACGGTCACACACACGGTCACACACACGGTCACACACAGACACAGTGACACAGATACGGTGACACAGACAGGCAGACACACATTGACGCACATACATACAAACACACGGTGACACACGGGGGGGACTCACTCCCAGGCACAGTGTGCCAGTCGGCACCATTAATGACGTTGCCGAGGTAGCTGAAGTCTTCTGTGTGGCAGGGCCGGCGAGGCCTCACCATGGCCAGGTTGCTGGAGGCGAACACCAGCGCCAGCCAGCGGAAGAAGTCATCGTCTGCGGTGGGTGTGAGAGCCCGCAGAGCCCCCCACCGCGTCATGTCAAATGGGTACGTGACCACAAGCTCCCCCCCGTGCAGGCTCGCCCCCAACACAAACGGCAATCGCTTCATCCATCTCACCATCGCTCGTGTCTCAACAGCAACCTGAGGGACAGAGGGAATGTGTGTGTGAGAGAGAGAGAGAGAGTGTGTGTGTGAGAGAGAGTGTGTGTGTGTGAGAGAGTGTGAGAGTGTATGAGAGTTTGTATGTGTGAGAGAGTGTGTATGTGTGTGAGAGAGTGTGTATGTGTGTGAGAGAGTGTGTGTATGTGTGTGAGAGTGTGTGTGAGAAAGTGTGAGTGTGTATGAGAGAGTGAGAGTGTATGAGAGAGCGTGTGTGAGAGCGTGTGAGAGAGTGTATGAGAGTTTGTATGTGTGAGAGTGTGTATGTGTGTGAGAGTGTGTGTATGTGTGAGAGAGAGTGTATGAGAGTGTGTGAGAGAGTGTGAGAGTGTATGAGAGTTTGTATGTGTGAGAGAGTGTGTATGTGTGTGAGAGTGTGTGTGAGAGAGTGTGTGAGAGAGTGTGTGAGAGTGTATGAGAGAGTGTGAGAATGTATGAGAGTGTGTATGTGTGTGAGAGAATGTCTGTGTGAGAGAGTGTATGTGTGAGTGTGTGAGAGTGTGTGTATGTGTGAGAAAGAGTGAGTGTGAGAAAGAGTGAGTGTGTGAGAGTGAGTGTGTGAGAATGAGCAAGTGTGTGAGAAAGTGTGCAAGAGTGTGTGAGTGAGAGTATGAGAAAGTGTGTGTGAGACTGAGTGTGAGTGTGTGTGTGAGAGACTCTGTGCGAGAATGTTTGTGTAAGAGAGACAGAGTGAGCGATTGAGAGTGTGAAAGAGATTGTGTGTGTTTGTGTGTGTGAGACTGAGAGCATGTGTCAGAGAGAGTGTGAGAGAATGAAAGAGAGAGAATGCGTGTAATATAGAAACAGGAGGAGGCCATTCAGCCCCTCGAGCCTGTTCCGACATTTTATAAGATCAGGGCTGATCTGTACCTCAAATCCAATTACCCGCCCTTGGACCTCACCCTTTATACCCTGACCTAACAAATATCTATCCATCAATCGAGACATTGTCAGTCTAGACAGCCTTTTGGGAAGAGAATTCCAGATTTCCACTTCCCTTTAGACGAAAAACTGCCTCCTAATTTCACTCCTAAATGGCCTCGCTCTAATTTTGAAAGAGAGAGATGATGTTCCCTTGTTCTGGATTCCCTACCAGAAGAAATAGTTTCTCTATATCTACCCTATCAAATCCCTTTATTATTTTAAACATCTCAATCAAATCACCTCCCAACCTTCAATTCAAGGAATAGAGACCAAGTTTACGCAACCTGTCCTCATAATGATATCTAATATAATAATCCTTGCATTTAATATAGCGCCTTATCACATCGTTGCGACATCCCAAAGCGCTTCACGCAATATAAAGTGAATTGACTATATTTAGTGGGCAAAACACCACAACCAATTGTGCACAACAGTGTCCCACAAAGAGTCGTGGATTGAGTGACCAAATTATTTTTGAAGGGAGTAATATCCCTCGTTAGCGATCCGCCATTTGACTAACAAGCAGGTTCCTATTTAATGCTAGGGAAACATAGATGTGTGGAATAATGGGAATCAAACTCAGGTCCTCTCTTTTGCAAGGCGAGTACTCTAACCACAACGCTACCAGACTATGGATGTTGTCTACAAACAAATATAAAAGCACATGGAATCGGAGTAACCTTGTGACGTAACTTGGTAATTGGTTATGTTTGTAATTGGTTGGGAGTCAGGAAACAGAGTGTAGGGATAAAAATAATAATAATAATAAATCCTTGCATTTGATATAGCGCTTTTCACGTCGGGAGGACGTCCCAAAGCGCTTCACAGAACACACTGTAAAGTGAATTGACTGTATATTTGTGGGCGAACGCGGCAGCCAATTGCGCACAGCAATTGGATAAGGGGAACAGGGGACTGTACTGTTTTTTCTCAGCTTTTCACCATATATATATTTTATATATAATACATATATAAAATAAAAACTTGGATAAAGGAATAGAGTTTTATTTCCAAATTTGCAGATGACACAAATTTAGAAGGCACAGTAAATTGTGTAGATGGGTGCAGGAAGATTACAGAGACTTAAGACAGATTAAGCGATTGGGCAAAACTGTGGCAGATTGAATTCAGTGTGGGGAAATGTGACGTCATCCATTATGGATCTAAAATTAGCGAAACAACATTTATTCTAAATGGGGAGAAACTAGAAATTGTGGAGAAATAACGGGATGTGGGTGTCCACGTACACACATTACTGAATAGAAGCTCACAGGTACAAAACGTTATCAAACCGGCTAATGGGATATTGTCCTTCATCCCAAGGGGGCTGGAATATAAAGGAGAGGTAACGATGCTTCAACTATATAGAGCCTTGGTCAGACCCCTCTGCGTTCAGTTTTGAGCACTGCACCTAAGGAAGGATACATTGGCTCTGGAGGGGTTGCAGCGTAGCCTGTAGTTTAGAGAGTGAGAGAAAGAGTGTGTGTGTTAGAGAGAGAGTTTGTGAGAGAGTGTGATAGACTGTGTGTATGAGAGAAAGAGCTCTGCAGCTCGTGTACTCTCACGCACCAGGCTCCGTGACCCCATCACTCCCACCCTCGCCCGACTCCACTGGCTCCCATCCCCCAGAGGATCGAGTTCAAGATCCTCAAACTCACCTTTAAGGCCATCCATGGCCTTCCCCCCTCCTACCTCTCTGACCCGCTGACTCCCTACGAGTCTGCCCACTCCCTCTGTTCATCGGGCTCCGGTCTGCTCCATGTCTCCCGCCCGACCTACCCTACCATCGATGGCTGGACTTTCAGCCTCTCTGCCTCCACACTATGGAATTCCATCCCACGGTCCCTTCTCCTCGCTTCCTCTCTTGCCTCCTTCAAGGCCGGTCTCAAGACCTTTCTGTTTGACCGTGCCTTTGGTCTCCCTCCCACCTCTCTGCCTTCCCTCACCCCTACACCACCCCTCCCCCATGCTCGGGCCCCGACACCTGACTGTTCAGCGCTTTGGGACGTCCTCCCGACGTGAAAGGCACTCTGTACATGTAATTTTGTTGTTGTTGTGTATAAGAGAAAGTGTGTATGAGAATGTGTGTATGAGAGAGTGTGTGTATGAGAGAGAGTGTGTGTATGAGAGAGAGTGTGTGTATGAGAGAGTGTGCGTGAGACAGTCAGAGACTCATGGGGTGTTGGGCAAGGTAATTAGAGATGGGGATGTAGTTGTTGTTGTATTGCGAGTGTGTGTAAGAGAGACTCACGGAGGCGTTGGGCGAGGTGTAGTAAGCAGGGATGGGGATGTAGTGGTTGAGGACACGGCTGGGATCGGGCCAGCGCTCTTCCTCTTCCCACAGGATGGAGTTCAGGTCGGCAAAGTTATGGTTCATATCATAGCCTTCGAACGTCCATCGTCCAGTCACCCACCCAGAGAGCTCAGAACCCTAGACAGAGAGAGTGAAAGTGACACAGAGTGAGAAAGAGAGAGTGACAGAGAGAGAGAGAGAGTTTGTGAGAGAGAGTGTTGGAGAGAGTGAGAGTGAGAGAGACAGTGAGAGAGAGATAGTGTGGCAGAGAGTGTGAGAGAGTAAGAGAGTGAGAGATAGAAAGTGAGAGACAGTGTCAGCCAGAGTGAGAGAGAGTGTGTGACACAGAGAGGGAGAGAAAAAATGAGAGACACCCAGAGAGTTCGGAGGCCTTCAAAGGGAGTGAGAGAGGGGGAATGTGTATGAGGGGGAGGCACTGTGGGGAGTGGGGGTGGGGTTTAGGGTTAGGGTGTGTATGAGGGGAATGGAGTGAGGCTGGGTTGGTGTTGGGGCTAGGTTGGGGTTGGGCTAGGTTGGGGTTGGACAAGGATGGAGTTGGGGCTGGGATTGGGTTGGTGCTGGGTTGGCGTTGAGGCTGGCTTGGGTTAGGGCTGGGTTGGGATGAGGTTGGACTGGGTTGCAATGGGATTAGGTTGGGGGTTGGCCTGGGATGGGATTAGGTTTGGGGTTGGGCTAGGTTGGGGCTGGTGGGATATGAGTTGGGGTTGATTTGGATTAGGGTTGGGGCTGGGTTAGGTGGGTTGGAGCTGGGTAGGGGTTGGTGTGGGTTTGGGGTTGAGGATGGGTTGGGGCTACGCAGGATTGCAGCTGGGGTTGGGTTGTGGTTGGGCTGGAATTGGGGTTGAGGCTAGCATGGGGCTGGTTAGGGTTGGGACTGGGATGGGGCTGATTAGGGTTGGGACTGGTTAGGGTTGGGCTGGGATGGGGCTGGTTAGGGTTGGGGCTGGGATGGGGCTGGTTAGGGTTGGGACTGGGTAGGGTTGGAGCTGGGATGGGGTTGGGACTGGGATGGGGCTGGTTAGGGTTGGGGCTGAGATGGGGCTGGTTAGGGTTGGGGCTGGTTAGGGTTGGGGCTGGGTTGCGTTAGGGCTTGATTGAGGCTGGGTTGGGGTTGGTGCTGGGTTGGGGTTGGTGCTGGGTTGGGGTTGGTGCTGGGTTGGGGTTGAGTTGGGGTTGGGACAGGGTTGGAGTTGTGTTGGGATTGGGTTGGGTGGTGAGTTGGTGTTGGGGATGGGCTGGGGTTAGGGGTTGTGTCGGGTTAGGTTGGGGTAGGGACTGCGCTGGGGTTGGCCTTGGTCTTGGGGCTGCGCTGGGGTTGCCATTGGGGTTGGGTTGTGGCTGAGTTGGGGTTGGGGCTGAGTTGGGGTTGGGGTTTGGTTGGGGGCTGAGTTGGGTTGGGAATTGAGGTTGGTAGTTGGGTGGAGCTGGGGTTGGGGGGCTGGGGCTTGGGGTTCATGGTGGTGGGTTACCAGCTTGGCGGCCTGCTCATAGCCGTCGGGGTTGAGGCCGGGCAGGAGATGGATGCGGGTGGAGTGGAGGAGGCGGACGATACGGGCCGAGCCCCTCAGGTATTCCTCACAAAGGAACTGCATCAACTGTAACAGCAGCTCCCGCCCCAACACCTCGTTCCCGTGCATCCCAGCCACATAGCGGAACTCCGGCTCCCCTACAGCAGAGCAATGTCAGGCCCATCACCCCTCACACGGACACATCCTCCCCCCCCCCACACACATACACATACATACACTTCCCCGCCTCGCCCTCCTGTTAATAATAATAAGCCTCGCATTTGATAATAGGACCTTATCACGTCTTCCAGACGTCTCAAACCGCTTCACAGATTAGACTGTAAAGTGAATTGACTGTATATTTGTGGGCGAAACGCGGCGGCCAATTGCGCACAGCAATGTCCCACAAACAGTCATGGATTGAAGTGACCAATTTATTATTTTTTTCTTGAGGGATTATTATCAGACGTGTGGAGTAAGGAAACTTGCCCAAGGTTTTGTCCTGCCAGGTTATCCCCCCCCACCCCCACACACACACTCACTCCCCACCTCACACACACACGTTCAACCCCTCCCCTCCACCCCTCACACACACACCCCTCACCCCCCTCACATACACACATACATCTTCAAACCCCCCTCAAACACACTCACTCCCCCCTCAATCTCCCCCTCACGGAGACACCCTCAACCCCCTCACACACACCCTGACTCCCTCCACCCCCTCACACACACATCCTCAGCTCCCCTCACCCGCATCACACACTCCCTCACCTCCCTCTCACATACACCTTCATCTCCTACCACACACATACCCTCACTCCCCCCCACACATATTCTCATTCCCCCCCACACATACTCTCACTCCCCCACACATACTCTCACTCCCCCACACACACATTCACACCCCCATCCATACATACACTCATTCCCCCACCTACACACACACACTCACCCTCCCCCCACACGCACACACACTCAACCCCCCTCACACTCCTCAGACACACCCTTTCCCCCCCCACTTCCCCCTCACCAAGCTCGTGTTCCCCCGGCCGGTCTGACATCTCCATCACGTGCAATTTGCGGCCCTGGAAACTTCGGCCGATACTGTACAAACGTGTGATGTTTGGGCAGCGAGCAGCCACCATCTTCATCATCTGCACATCATTATCATCATCATCACCAGCACCCTCAACCCCAACCCTCAGCCCCCAAACTTCAACTGCTGTCCCAACCCCCAACTACAACTACAACCTTCAGCCCCAATCCTCAGCCCCAACCCCCAAACCAGCCCCCACCCCAGCCCCAACCATAGCCTCAATCCCCAATCCAGACCCCACCCCAGCCCCCAACCTGTGCCCACCACAGCCCCAATCCCAACCCTCAGCCCCAATCCCCAAACCAGTCCCCACCCCAGCCCCACCATAGCCCAACCCCCAATCCAGACCCCACCCCAGCCCCACCATAGCCCCAACCCCCAATCCAGCACCAACCCCAACCCACAGCCCCATCTGCAAACCCACCCTCACCCTCGAGCTGACCCTTGCCCTGACCCTGGAGAAGGGGAGTAATTACCCGTCGCATTTCCTTGTAATTGTGGTGTTTGAAATCTAGCTGATCCGTGGATTTCACTTCAGGCTCCCAGTAATAGAAATTGTATGGATCTGAGAGAGAGAGAGTGAATGTGAGAGAGAGGTAGAGAGATAGAGAGTATGTGAGAGAGACAGAGAGTGTGTGTGAGAGTGTAAGAGAGTGAGTGAGAGAGTGTATGTGAGATAGTGTGAAAGAAAAGTATGAGAGGTGTCTGAAACAGAGAAAGCGTGTGAAAGAGAGCGTGATTTAGTTTTGGTCATCCAGATGTCTGACACATGTGGAAACCCATGACCGTGCTTAAAGTATCCAAACCAAGCTGAGAATTCCACGCATCCTGCGGCTTAGTGGTTAGAGCACTCGCCTCGCAAGCGAGAGGACTTGGTTTCCAATCCCAGCAGAGCAAAATGTGGGGCACGTTTCCTTACTCCACACACCTCTGTTTACCTCTGTTTATCCAGCAGTAAGTAGGAACCTGATTGTTAACTAATTGTCGGATCACTATTCCGGGGGGAATAATTCCTTTAAAATAAAAATAATTTGGTGACTCAATCTATGACAATTGGCTGCTGTGTTTCACCCACAAAATATACTGTGGAGTCCTGTAGCTCAGTGGTTAGAGCACTCGCTTTGCAAGTGAGAGACCTGAGTTCAATTCCAGACAGAGGGCGAAACCTTGGGCAAGTTTCCTTACTCCACACAGAGCCTAATAATAATCCGCCAAAACCAAAAACAATAATAAATTGGTCATTTTCAATCTACGACTGTTTGTGGGACATTGCTGTGCGCAATTGGCTGCCGCGTTCGCCCACAAATATACAGTCAATTCACTTTACAGTGTGTTCTGTGAAGCGCTTTGGGACGTCCTCCCGACGTGAAAAGCGCTATATCAAATGCAAGGATTATTATTATTATTATTATTATTTACAGTGTGTTCTGTGAAGCGCTTTGGGACGTCCTCCGGACGTGAAAAGCGCTATATCAAATGCAAGGATTATT
>NW_024706223.1:0-12598 GCF_018977255.1 Callorhinchus milii | reverse complement strand
ATATCCTTTCCAATAGAACGCATTAACGTGTTGTTAAAAGCGCGCGGTCACAGGAGTAGTCTTTCCACCGTTTGCGGTTGACATTAGCAGAAATGCGGGAAAAATTGAACCTCCTTCCGCATTTTCCATGCCGAAATCGCAACCCTGGTGGTGATGGTGATGATGGTGGTGATGATGATGGTGATGATGATGATGATGGTGGTGGTGGCAGTGATGATGGTGGTGGTGCTGATGATGATGGTGGTGATGGTGGTGGTGGTGGTGGTGATGATGATGGTGGTGGTGGTGGTGATGATGATGGTGGTGATGGTGATGGTGGTGATGGTGATGATGGTGATGGTGGTGATGATGGTGGTGGTGATGATGGTGGTGGTGATGATGGTGATGGTGATGATGGTGGTGATGATGGTGGTGGTGATGGTGGTGGTGGTGATGGTGGTGGTGATGGTGGTGGTGATGATGGTGATGGTGGTGATGGTGGTGGTGATGGTGGTGGTGATGGTGGTGATGGTGGTGGTGATGTTGGTGATGGTGGTGATGGTGGTGGTGATGCTGGTGGCGGTGATGGTGGTGGTGTCGGTGATGATGGTGGTGATGTTGGTGATGGTGGTGATGGTGGTGATGGTGGTGATGGTGGTGGTGGTGGTGGTGATGGTGGTGGTGGTGGTGATGGTGGTGATGGTGATGGTGGTGATGGTGGTGGTGGTGGTGATGGTGATGGTGGTGGTGGTGATGGTGGTGGTGATGGTGGTGGTGGTGGTGTGGTGGTGGTGGTGGTGATGGTGGTGATGGTGGTGGTGATGGTGGTGATGGTGATGGTGTGGTGATGTTGGTGATGGTGGTGATGTGGTGGTGGTGGTGATGTGTGGTGGTGGTGATGGTGGTGGTGGTGGTGATGTGGTGGTGATGGTGGTGATGGTGGATGGTGATGGTGGTGATGGTGGTGATGGTGGTGGTGGTGGTGATGGTGGTGGTGGTGGTGATGGTGGTGGTGGTGGTGATGGTGATGGTGGTGATGGTGGTGATGGTGGTGATGGTGATGGTGGTGATGGTGATGGTGGTGATGGTGATGGTGGTGATGGTGATGGTGGTGATGGTGATGGTGGTGGTGGTGATGGTGATGGTGGTGATGGTGGTGGTGGTGGTGGTGGTGATGGTGGTGATGGTGATGATGGTGGTGATGATGGTAGTGGTGATGATAGTGGTGGTGATGGTGGTGGTGGTGATGGTGGTGGTGATGTTGGTGTCGTTGGTGATGTGGTGATGGTGGTGATGGTGGTGATGGTGGTGGTGATGGTGGTGGTGGTGATGATGGTGGTGATGTTGGTGATGGTGGTGATGGTGGTGGTGGTGGTGATGGTGGTGGTGATGATGGTGGTGATGGTGGTGATGGTGGTGGTGATGGTGGTGGTGATGGTGATGGTGGTGGTGGTGGTGATGGTGGTGGTGGTGGTGGTGGTGGTGATGGTGGTGATGGTGATGGTGGTGATGGTGATGGTGGTGATGGTGGTGACGGTGATGGTGGTGGTGATGATGGTGGTGGTGGTGGTGATGGTGGTGGTGGTGGTGGTGATGGTGGTGGTGGTGGTGATGGTGGTGGTGGTGGTGGTGATGGTGGTGGTGGTGGTGATGGTGGTGATGGTGGTGGTGGTGATGGTGATGATGGTGATGGTGGGAATGGTCGTGATGGTGGTGGTGATGATGGTGGTGGTGGTGGTGATGGTGGTGATGATGATGATGGTGGTGATGGTGATGATGGTGATGGTGGTGATGGTGATGATGGTGATGGTGGTGGTGATGATGGTGATGGTGGTGATGGTGATGATGGTGGTGGTGGTGATGGTGGTGATGGTGGTGGTGATGGTGGTGATGGTGATGGTGGTGGGGTGATGATGGTGGTGATGGTGGTGGTGGTGGCTCAGCCGCTCAGTCACTCTAACTCAACCACTCAACCACTCGCTCACTCAGCCACTCACTCCCTCAACCACTAACTGACTGAACCACTCACTCAAACACTCACTTATTCAACCATTCCAGTATTCATTCAACCAGTCACTCAACCATTATGTCGCTGGACGAGTCCCACCTTGATGGGTCTGCAACGTTTCGTCCAGAGTTATTGCCAAAAAAACCACAAACATCCCAGAATCCTCTCGGTTTGGGGTCCAAATGTTGTCGCTTATTATACCACTACAACCACTACCACAACTATTACCTACCTACTATAACTACCACTACAACCTAAACTACTGCAACTACCACTACAACCACTACCACAACCACTATTACCTAACTACTATAACTACCACTACAACCACTATTACCTAACTACTATAACTACCACTACAACTACTATTGCCTAACTACTATAACTACCACTATAACCACTACCACAACCACTATTATCTAACTACTATAACTACCACTACAACCACTACCACAACCACCATTACCTAACTACTACAACTACCACTACAACCACTACCACAAGCACCCTTACCTAACTACTATAACTACCACTACAACCACTACCACAACCACCATTACCTAACTACTACAACTACCACTACAACCACTACCACAGCCACCATTACCTAACTACTATAACTACCACTACAACCATTACACCATTACCTAACTACTATAACTACCACTACAACCACTACCACAACCACTTACCTAACTACTAAAAAAACCAATACAACCACTACCACAACCACTATTACCTAACTACTATAACTACCACTACAACCACTATTACCTAACTACTATAACTACCACTATAACCACTACCACAACCACTATTACCTAACTAATATAACTACCACTACAACCACTATTACCTAACTACTATAACTACCACTATAACCACTACCACAACCACTATTACCTAACTAATATAACTACCACTACAACCACTACCACAACCACTATTACCTAACTAATATAACTACCACTACAACCACTACACAACCACCATTACCTACCTACTATAACTACCACTACAACCACTACCACAACCACTATTACCTAACTACTATAACTACCACTACAACCACTACCACAACCACTTACCTAACTACTATAACTACTACTATAACCATTACCACAACCACCATTACCTAACTACTAACTACCACGACAACCACTATTACCTAACTACTATAACCACTACCACAACCACCAATACCTAACTACAACTACCACTACAACCACAACCACCATTACCTAACTACTATAACTACCACTACAACCACCATTACCTAACTACTGAAGTACCGGTGAAGACGCTTGACGCCGAGGTTGAGGCACACGTATATTTATTTCACAATACGACAGTGGGCATATACACACTCGAGGGGGTATCGGCCCCCTCACCCGTATAACTCGGGATACACCCCTAGCTAACTCTGTCCTAGCCCCGAATCCTCCACTAATGGGCTAGGGGAGGCTAACTGGCCCGACACTGGTAAGTCGGGCCCGGTACCCGGAGTTCCAGACCAGCTCTTACAAGAGCACCGGCTCTGGCTTTCGGGACCACGCCGCTGGCTCAGTCCTGTCCGGCCCTGAAAAGGACATCGAACTAGGGGAGTCCAGGGCTCTATCTAAGACGTCTTCAGTCTTCTTCCCTTAGCTTAAACATAACTGACTCGAGCCCTTTGAACATCCCCTTTTATACCCAACCCCTCCCTGAGGGGTGGGGCCCCGGGGGATCATAACGTTCGAACCAGCCCCCCCCAGGGTGTCTGGCTCGGACGTCGTAGAGGGCACCTCCTCGTGCACTTACGTAGCCCCGCCCACTGTGTTTGTTTTCCATAGGCTGCCATGCATAACGGGCCCTCTCTTTAACACCCCTACATCACCCCCCCCCCCGCATAGCTTGCAGCCGTCCCGGCTGCCAACATACAAAAATGACAATAAAAGTGCATTTACACCTTGACCGCGCGTGTGCCTCACTATTTTTCAACAATAACAAGAACAGCAACAAGAACACAACAAAATGCAACAGCAAGAAGAGAAAACAACCCGACGCACCCCCCTTGAATAAATACGAATTCCGTAAAAAAAACAACCTATATACAATTTGCAGGGAACCCACCATACACACAACACCAGGTGAACCCAACGTATGTACATTTCAATGGGCAGGGAACACAACCACCCACACAACACACGATGAACACAACCTATGTACACATCTTCCGGCCTCATAACAGTCTGCGCATTTTTGCGCGCGTCCTTGCAGCGGGCCCCTCACACGGGGTAACCCCGGGTGGCGGACCGTCAGGTGGCAATTGTCCGTCCCGGAGTGAGTCCTCATCCGATGCCGCGCGACCGTCGGTATCCCCAGGAGGGGTGGTCGGGCGTGAGCCCGTCAGTCCTGATGCACCTGGAGGTGGCACGGCCGGCAAGGCATTAGGTGAGAACGACGGAGACGGACCCAATGAGTCGGTCGACCCCCCACACGTTTGGCCACGCATGTGTGAAGTGGGTTTGTGTACCGCAACGAAGGGTTTTAACCTAGAGGGGTGCACGAACCATCGCCGCTTCCCCCATTTAATGCGCACGCACTGTGGTCGCAAAACTTCGACCACCTCCACAGGGCCCCGCCACGGCCGCACCAGCTTAGAGGAGGTAGCCAGTGGCACTTGGGGACAGTGCAGCCATGCCTTGTCCCCCGGCTTCCACTGTATCATGTGCGCCCGACCCAGCCTGAGGCGCTCATTCGCCTTTTGACGGAGGTCCGAGTTTAGCATTGCAGCATCCCGCGCCTCTGTTAATTTGGCCAGATTAAATTTGACGTGGTCAGCCAATTTAGTTTTCCCTTGCGGCTCGGGGATCTGCAGCTGGGCGCGAACAGGCGGGTCGGGTTCGCGACCGTACATGAGGTAAAAGGGGGAAAATCCCGTAGCTGCATGGGGTGCCATCCGGTATGCCGCCAAGACCCCTTGAATATGCAGGTCCCAGTCAGTCTGTGAGTCCGAGACCTGCTGTGACATCATTGACGTAATGGTGCGATGCAGGCGCTCGACCATCCGTCAGTTTGCGGGTGATACGGGGAGGTACGAATTTTCTTCGTGCCTAGGAGGTCACAGACTTGTTTGAGTAATTTACCGGAAAAATTTCTGCCCTGGTCGGTCAGCAGCCGCTCCGGAGCACCTTTGTCCAGGACGTATCCCTGAACAAAGGCCTCCACGATGGCTGCTGCCGACTGGTTGGCAAGGGGCCAGGCCATAGGCCAGCGTGTAAAATACTCGACACCAGTCAACAAATACCTATTGCCCCTGGGGGTGGCGGGAAATGGGCCCAAAATGTCCAGCGCGACAAGCTCATTTATTCTGGACACTTTGATCGATTGCAAGGGCGGGTTAGACTCCCGCGCCGGCGGTTTCCGTTGCGCACACCGAGGGCATGATCCCAATAGATCCCCAACATCCCTCGTCATGCCAGGCCAAAAAAAATCAAGTTGTAGCAGTGCAAGAGTCTTTTGGGTCCCCAGGTGTAATAGGCGCTCATGCGCGGCCCACACCACCTTGCCTCGCAACCAGAAGGGACCACCAGCCGATGTCGCTGGGATTTGCCGTCCCAATGCATCAGCAGACCTTGCACCATTTCCCATGCATCCGAATCACCCTTCACCCGCCCAGCACCCCCGACGCGACGACGCCACCCGAGGAGGGAGGTATCCTCCATTGGAGGCGCCCCCATTCAGTGACGGGCAACCCCAACAGGGAATCTCTTCCCTGTTGTTCGATCGAATTAGTAATTAATGTTCGTCGTCGTCGGTGGCTGCCAAGACGGAACCGATGCGTCCCCTGAAGGCCTGCAACGTCCCGACCCCAGGAGGCATGCACATTCGAGGTGGTTGGCATGCGCGACAGAGCGTCCGCATTCGTATGGCGAACGCCCTTACGGTAGGTGGTTTCAAAATCAAAGTCCTGGAGAACCTCCAACCATCGAGACAACTGTCCCGATGGTTGTTGAACTCGCAGGGCATACTGTAGTGCCGCATGATCTGTGCGGACGGTGAAATGCCGACCGTACAGATATGGGCGATACTGTTGGATGAAATAGACAATTGCCAACAGTTCCCTACGGGTGACACAATATCTTTGCTCCGCAGGAGACAACACCCGACTACCGTACGCGACCACCCGTTCCACGCCATCAACCACCTGGGAAAGCACACCCCCAATACCCGTGTTGCTCGCATCGGTGTCGAGCAAAAAGGGCTTAGAAAAATCGGGTAAACAAGGGAGGGGCTTTTACCAGGGCGTCCCGAAGGGAGCAGAAAGCAGCCTCCTCCTCTTGACCCCAGTGGAACCGAACCCCTTTAGATGTTAAAGCGTGCAGGGGTTTGCAATTGTCGCAAAATCAGCGACGAACCGTCGGTAATACGACGCGAACCCAATGAAACTCCTGACCTCTCCCACCGAGGTGGGAGTCGGCCAGGAGCTGACACACTGCGTTTTGGCGGGATCGGTAGCAATACCTGAGCGTCCCACGATGTGCCCCAAATAACGCACCGAATCGCGCAACAAATGGCATTTTTGGGGCTTGAATTTCAAATTAGCAGCCCGCATCTTTAGGAAAACCGCCCGCAACCTCTGGAGATGTTCGTCAAAAGTTTTACCAAAGACGATAACGTCATCCAAATAAATGAGGCACGACTCCCATTGCAATCCAGCCAAAACCAATTCCATCAAACGCTGGAAAGTTGCCGGCGCTGAGTGTAAGCCCATCGGCAACCGGTTGAATTGGAACAGGCCGTGCGGTGTACGGAAAGCAGTTTTAGGCTTTGAATCATCGTCCAGAGGAAGCTGCCAGAATCCCGAAAGTAAATCGAGTGTGGAAAAGAATCGCGCTCCCGCCAAGGCGTCCAGCGATTCATCCATCCGAGGGAGCGGGTATGCGTCGGCAACCGAAATTTTGTTAAGGCGCCGGAAATCAACGCAAAACCGCAACGAACCGTCCTGCTTTTTAACCAGGACGATCGGCGCTCCCCAAGGGCTGGTGGAAGGAGAAATGATGTCGGCGGCCAACATGTCATCAACAGCCGATTTGACATGGTCCTTTTCGGCGGGACTCAACCGAAACGGATTTTGGCGAATTGGCGCGCTGTCACCCGTGTCAATATGGTGACGCAGCAGGTGAGTACAACCCAAATCGTATTTATTCCGACTAAAAACGTCGGAAAATTCCCGCAGTAGTGTTTTAAGTTGTTGACGCTCTGAATCTGACAGGTCCGTCGATCCCGCACAAAGCGCCTCGAGCCACCCTTCATCGCTGTCCGAATGCGGTCGCGGCGCAGGGACAACGCTGACGTGATTTGCGACGGGTTCCTCACATGGCACCGGCGTTGCGTGAGCAAGCACGGTCCCCTGTGGGACCACCACCGTCTGCGAGCCCACATTGAGGACCGCGATGAAGGGTTCACCGTCCCCTCTTACTATGGTCTGGGCCGGAAGTAAATGAGGTCCACTAACCCCGGCCCTAGACGGCCCCAGCAGAACCCCTTGGGCCCAATACCCTTAGCGAAGGGCCGCCGAAGTTTCAAGGGAATCAACATTTGCCCCCGGAGGGACGCGCACCGTTCTCTCTACGAATGCCGGCACCGTCGCGAACGCCGTCCGAGTCGTAACGGGTGATGGCAGAAACGCCATGCGTCTGCCCGACGGGAGCTCAATGCATCCCTGGTCGATTAATATCCTAATCGGCATTTTGGCCAGGAAGTCCGTCCCCAGCAGGCACGGAACCGCCAGCGAGGAGGAAACAAAAATCGGCCCAGACAATTTAATTTCCCCAACACAAATTTGGGCACGAATTTGTCCGATGATGCCAAGTGAGCCCCCGTTAGCCGCATAGAATGGTACGTTAACAGGCATCAAAGGACGGCTCCGGACAGGGAGAATATTGTAAATTAACTCCGAAATAATGGTCGCCGATGCTCCCGTATCGACCAGGATGCGCACTTCAACCCCGTCGATGTGCCCCACAACGGCCGACGACCCCGACGATGCGGCTACCACACGATCGGCCAGCACGGACCACTGGCCGGGTTCGATATGAGTACCCGAGTGGTGCGTGATGGTGCGATGGTGCGCGATATCGGCCCCCCTCTCGTTGCGGTGTTTGAGTGCGTGACGGGCGTGTGCGTGGGCCAAACATGTGGGGTGCCGCGACTCGCCGGGTTATGATGGTGGAGCTTGTGATGAGGCCCGTCGTCCCGTTGAGGTGTCGTCCCGCGCTGACGAGGAGAGCGGCACCCCGAGGCGACGTGGCCCCGGACGCCGCAGTTAAAACACCGCGGGAGCGCCGTCGGAGGTGACGGATGGTCGGAACGGCCCGACCCGTCCCGGCCCGACCGTGCTCCCGTCGCCTGTTGCCGTCGGTGGTCGACGGCGTAGAGCTCCTCCGTCGGAAGGGTGGCTGCAGCCACCGCACGCCCCGCCGATGCCCTGCTGGCTTTCCGCCGGAGCGACAGGAGGTTGGCGTGGAGGAGCCGCGCCGCCTGGAGCGATGTCATTTCCGCGTCCTCCTGCGCGACGACAGCGATGTCAAGGTCGTCTGCCAGGAGGAGGATTTTCTCCGTGACCATAGCGTCCACGCCGTCGTCGTCCATACGAGGGAAGGCCGACTTAGCCATCGCCAGGAGGCTCGTCCGGTATGCTAGGGGCGACTCCTTCTCACCCCGCTTGCGGTCGTAAAATTGCTGTCGGCATTCAGCCGATGGTCCATAGACCCCGCCCAGCAGCTGTAGCGCCATCGGTAACGTAGACCGCTTCTCTCTCGGCGCCGATGTGAGGGCGGCGAGCGCGTCGCCGTCGAGGAGCGCCGGCAGCGCGCAGAGAGCCTCCTCATCGGACCATTTCGCCATCTCCTGATGGGCGAGGAAACGTCGGCGAAAACCGGCCCAGTCTCCCTCCGCGCCGATGAACTCCTTCAGCGGGGGCAGTCTCTGATGAAGCGCAGCGGTTGTTGTAGACTCCCGCAGGCTGATGTCACCACCACTCGGCTGTGCGTCGGTGCGAACGGCCGATGGGATCGCCTGTCGCGGTTGTGATGACGTCCGCGGTGATGACGCTGCATCTCAGCGACGGCGATGTCGGAGCGGATGTTCAGGCTGGCCACGCCCTGAACAGCTGTAGCGTCGATGGCGGGAATTTCAAATTCGGACTGCTCCGAAATGGCGGGAAGGCGCCCTGGTCGTTGGCTCGCCTCGCCCCGTGTTGGATCACCGGCCCCCAATCGCGTGATGGTCTCCAGCGTGGCGGCAGCGGCATACAGCAGCTCCGCCAGCCTCCCGTGAGCCAGCCGTAACGCGTCTGGCTGCGGCCCCTCTTCATTTCGATGCCCCGGTAAGGAGGCGTCAGGCCCCGGCTGCACCATGTCTTGTGGAGCCGTCTCGGGCTCGACGATCTCGGCAGTGTCTTCCTCCTGCGGTACTTTGGCCCGCGCTGTTTTCCGCGTGTCCATGTTCGAATTACTTCTGACACCAGTTGAAGTACCGGTGAAGACGCTTGACGCCGAGGTTGAGGCACACGTATATTTATTTCACAATACGACAGTGGGCATATACACACTCGAGGGGGTATCGGCCCCCTCACCCGTATAACTCGGGATACACCCCTAGCTAACTCTGTCCTAGCCCCGAATCCTCCACTAATGGGCTAGGGGAGGCTAACTGGCCCGACACTGGTAAGTCGGGCCCGGTACCCGGAGTTCCAGACCAGCTCTTACAAGAGCACCGGCTCTGGCTTTCGGGACCACGCCGCTGGCTCAGTCCTGTCCGGCCCTGAAAAGGACATCGAACTAGGGGAGTCCAGGGCTCTATCTAAGACGTCTTCAGTCTTCTTCCCTTAGCTTAAACATAACTGACTCGAGCCCTTTGAACATCCCCTTTTATACCCAACCCCTCCCTGAGGGGTGGGGCCCCGGGGGATCATAACGTTCGAACCAGCCCCCCCCAGGGTGTCTGGCTCGGACGTCGTAGAGGGCACCTCCTCGTGCACTTACGTAGCCCCGCCCACTGTGTTTGTTTTCCATAGGCTGCCATGCATAACGGGCCCTCTCTTTAACACCCCTACACTACTATAACTACCACTACAACCATTATTTCCTAAATACTATAACTACCACTACAACCACTACCACAACCACTATTACCTAACTACTATAACTACCACTACAACCACTACCACAACCAACATCACCTAACTACTATAACTACCACAACCACCATTACCTAACTACTATAACTACCACTACAACCACAACCACCATTACCTAACTACTACAACTACCACTACAACCACTACCACAACCACCCTTACCTAACTACTATAACTACCACTACAACCACTACCACAACCACCATTACCTAACTACTATAACTACCACTACAACCATGACCACAACCACCATCACCTAACTACTATAACTACCACTACAACCATTACCACCATTACCTAACTACTATAACTAACACTACAACCACTACCACAACCACTTACCTAACTACTAAAACTACCACTACAACCACTACCACATAGCACTATTACCTAACTACTATAACTACCACGACAACCACTATTACCTAACTACTATAACTACCACTACAACCACTATTACCTAACTACCACTACAACCACTACCACAACCACCATTACCTAACTACTACAACTACCACTACAACCACTACCACAACCACCATTACCTAACTACTATAACTACCACTACAACCACTACCACCTTTACCTAACTACTATAACTACCACTACAACCACTACCACAACCACCATTACCTAACTACTATAACTACCACTACAACCACTACCACCTTTACCTAACTACTATAACTACCACTACAACCACTACCACAACCACCATTACCTAACTACTATAACTACCACTACCACAACCACCATTACCTAACTACTAAAACCACCACTACAACCACTACCACAACCACTATTACCTAACTACTATAACTACCACTATAACCACTACCACAACCATTTACCTAACTACTATAACTACCACTACCACAACCACTATTACCTAACTAATATAACTACCACTACAACCACTATTACCTAACTACTGCAACTACCACTACAACCACTACCACAACCACTATTACCTAACTAATATAACTACCACTACAACTACTATTACCTAACTACTATAACTACCACTATAACCACTACCACAACCACTATTACCTAACTACTATAACTACCACTACAACCACAACCACCATTACCTAACTACTACAACTACCACTACAACCACTACCACAACCACCTCTACCTAACTACTATAACTACCACTACAACCAATACCAGAACCACCATTACCTAACTACTATAACTACCACTACAACTACTATTACCTAACTACTACAACTACCACTACAATCACTACCACAGCCACCATTACCTAACTACTATAACTACCACTACAACCACGACCACAACCACCATACCTAACTACTATAACTACCACTACAACCATTACCACCATTACCTAACTACTATAACTACCACTACAACCACTACCACAACCACTTACCTAACTACTATAACTACCACTACAACCACTACCACAAGCACTATTACCTAACTACTATAACTACCACGACAACCACTATTACCTAACTACTATAACTACCACTACAACCACTATTACCTAACTACCACTACAACCACTACCACAACCACCATTACCTAACTACTACAACTACCACTACAACCACTACCACAACCACCATTACCTAACTACTATAACTACCACTACAACCACTACCACCTTTACCTAACTACTATAACTACCACTACAACCACAACCACCATTACCTAACTACTATAACTACCACTACAACCACTACCACAACCACCACTTACCTAACTACTAAAACTACCACTACAACCACTACCACAACCACTATTACCTAACTACTATAACTACCACTACAACTACTATTACCTAACTACTATAACTACCACTATAACCACTACCACAACCACTATTACCTAACTACTATAACTACCACTACAACCACTACCACAACCACTATTACCTAACTACTATAACTACCACTACAACTACTATTACCTAACTACTATAACTACCACTATAACCACTACCACAACCACTATTACCTAACTACTATAACTACCACTACAACCACTACCACAACCACTATACTAACTATAACTACCACTAAACCACTATTACACTACCACAACCACGATTACCTAACTACTATAACTACCACTACAACCACTACCACCTTTACCTAACTACTATAACTACCACTACAACCACTACCACAACCACCATTACCTAACTACTATAACTACCACTACAACCACTACCACAACACCACCCACAACCACTATTACCTAACTAATAATACTACCACTACAACTACTATTACCTAACTACTATAACTACCACTATAACCACTACCACAACCACTATTACCTAACTACTATAACTACCACTACAACCACTACCACAACCACCATTACCTATGAAGTATCGGAATGACGGCAGGAAACCTCTTGACGGGTAGCACACTTTTTATTAAACC
>NW_024706222.1:10000-12611 GCF_018977255.1 Callorhinchus milii | reverse complement strand
GAGTGAGAGAGAGACTGAGAGAGAGAGAGAGAGAGACTGAGTGAGAGAAAGAGAGAGGTAAAGAGAGAGAGAGAGAGACTGAGAGATATAGAGAGAGAGACTGAGAGAGAGAGAGAGAGAGAGAGAGAGAGAGAGATACTGAGAGAGAGAGAGAGAGAGAGAGAGAGAGAGAAGAGAGAGAGAGAGAGAGAGAGAGAGAGAGAGAGAGAGAGAGAGAGAGAGAGACATAGACAGAGAGTGAGACTGAGAGAGAGAGAGAGAGAGAGACTGAGAGAGAGAGAGAAATACTGAGACTGAAAGAGAGAGAGAGATACTGAGACTGAGAGAGAGAGAGAGAGAAGAGAGAGAGAGAGAGAGAGAGAGAGAGAGAGAGAGAGAGAGAGAGAGCGAGAGCGAGAGAGAGAGACAGACTGGGAGAGAGAGTGACAGAGAGAGAGAGACTGAGAGTGAGAGATACTGAGACTGAGAGAGAGAGAGAGAGAGAGAGAGAGAGAGAGAGAGAGAGACTGAGCCTGAGAGAGAGAGATACTGAGCCAGAGAGAGAGAGGCAGAGATAGAGAATGAGACTGAGAGAGACAGAGAGAGAGAGAGAGAGAGAGAGAGACTAAGATAGAGAGAGAGAGAGACTAAGAGAGAGAGAGAGAGAGAGAGAGACTGAGCCTGAGAGAGAGAGAGATACTGAGACTGAGAGATAGATTTTTCATGTAAAGCGATTTCTGTGTATCTTTTCAAAAACATTTTATTGAAATCGATTTTTTTTAAAAATCGGCGCAACTTTATTTTGTTGACACTTGACAAAAATTTCTCAATAAGAAAAACAAAAAACACTCTTTGAATTATTTGTATAAAATGGTTTCTAATGATTAAAAATTCTAAATATTTTGTCTCACTTGATATTATGACAGAAAATGTACTTTTGATGGAAATATCGTTCGAAGTTGATTTTATTGTACTTAAGCCTTCAAAATTTTATTTTATTCGCTTTTTTACAAAATGAGGATCTACAGAAATGTGAAAATCGCAGCAAATTTAATTTTTCTTAAGATTGGTACACTCAAAAAAAATTATTTGAATTTTCATGTATTCCTTCGTACAACAAAATAATTGAAAAACATTAAATTATTAAAATGCATAGTTTAAAATTTAATTTCTTTTTGAAAAAGCGGCACAGGAACTCAAACACATGACCAAACACATATTAAAAATTTTAGTAATTTTATAACAATACATTTTAATCTTTTAAAAATAGATTAAAATTTTTAAAAAGTAAAATTAAAAATTTTAAAAAGTACATTAAAAAAAATTATTTGATTTTTCATGTAAAGCGATTTCTGTGTGCCTTTTCAAAAACAAGTATAATTTGGCTTGTATGTTTTATTTGACTCAACATTTTATTGAAATCGATTTTTTAAAGAAATCGGCGCCATTTTATTTTTTTGAAACTTAACAAAAATTACTCAATAAGAAAAACAAAAAACATTAATTGAATTATTTTTATAAAATGATTTCTAATGAATAAAAAACTCTAAATATTTTATCTCACTTGACATTATTACAGAAAATATACGAAATATCGTTCGAAGTTGATTTTATTGAACTTAAGCCTTCAAAATATTATTTTATGAGCGATTTTACAGCGTTCACAAAATGAGGATCTAACTGTGAATAGAATTGTAAAAATCGCAGCAAATATCATTTTCCTTAAAATTGGTACATACAAAAAAGGTTATTTGAATTTTCATGTATTCCTTCGTATTCGTGCAAGAAAATAATTGAAAAAAATTTAATTATTAAAACGTACAGTTTAAAATTTAATTTCTTTTTGAAAAAGATGCACAGGAACTCATACACATTACTAAACACATTTTAATAATTTTAGTAATTTTATAACATCACATTTAAACTTTTTAAAAATAGATTAAATTTTTTAAAAAGTAAAATAAAGTTTTGAAAAAACACATAAAAAATATTATTTGATTTTTCATGAAAAGCGATTTCTGTGTACCTTTTCAAAAACAAGTATAATTTAGCTTGAATGTTTTATTTGACTTAACATTTTATTGAAAACGATTTTTTTTTTAAATCGCCACTTTATTTTTTTGAATCTTAACAAACATTTCTCAATAAGCAAAACAAAAAACACTCCTTGAATTGATTTTATAAAATGATTTCTAATGATGAAAAAAATCTAAATAGTTTATCTCACTTTATATTATAACAGAAAATATATTTTTGATGGAAATATCGTTCGAAGTAGATTTTATTTCACTTAAGCCTTCAAAATATTATTTTATGCGCTATTTTACAGCGTTTACAAATTGAGGATCTAACTGTGAATAGAATTGTAAAAATCGCAGCAAATATCATTTTCCTTAAGATTGGTACATATAAGAAATGAGGTGGCAATTTTAAAAAAATCGATTTCAATAAAATGTTAAGAGAGAGAGAGAGACTGAGAGAAAGAGAGAGAGAGAGAAACTGAGACTGAGAGAGAGAGAGAGAGACTGAGAGAGAGAGAGAGAGCGAGAAAGAGAGAGATACTGAGACTGAGAGAGAGAGAGAGAGAGAGAGAGAGAGAGAGAGAGAGAGACTGAGAGAGAGAGAGAGAGAT
>NW_024706222.1:0-5000 GCF_018977255.1 Callorhinchus milii | reverse complement strand
AACATTTTATTGAAATCGATTTTTTTTTTAAAATCGCCACTTTATTTATTTGAATCTTAACAAACATTTCTCAATAAGAAAAACAAAAACACTCCTTGAATTAATTTTATAAAATGATTTCTAATGATGAAAAAAATCTAAATAGTTTATCTCAATGTATATTATAACGGAAAATATACTTTTGATGGAAATATCGTTCGAAGTTGATTTTATTTTACTTAAGCCTTCAAAATATTATTTGATGCGCTATTTTACAGCGTTTACAAAATGAGTATCCAGCTGTGAATATAATTGTAAAAATCGCAGCAAATATCATTTTCCTTAAGATTGGTACATACAAAAAAGGCTATTTGAATTTTCATGTATTCCTTCGTATTCGGGCAAGAAAATAATTGAAAAAAATTTAATTATTAAAATGTACAGTTTAAAATTTAATTTCTTTTTGAAAAAGAGGCACAGGAACTCATACACATTACTAAACGCATTTTAATAATTTTAGTAATGTTATAACATCATATTTAAACTTTTTAAAATAGATTAAATTTTTAAAGTAAAATAAAGTTTTGAAAAATCACATTAAAAATATTATTTGCTTTTTCATGTAAAGCGATTTCTGTGTACCTTTTCAAAAACAAGTATAATTTGGCTTGTATGTTTTATTTGACTTAACATTTTATTGAAATCGATTTTTTTTTAAAAATCGCCACTTTATTTTTTCGAATCTTAACAAACATCTCTCAATAAGAAAAACCAAAACACTCCTTGAATTATTTTTATAAAATGATTTCTAATTATGAAAAAAATCTAAATAGTTTATCTCAATTTATATTATAAAAGAAAATATATTTTTGATGGAAATATCGTTCGAAGTAGATTTTATTTTACTTAAGCCTTCAAAATATTATTTTATGCGCTATTTTACAGCGTTTACAAATTGATTGTAAAAAATCGCAGCAAATATCATTTTCCTTAACCTATGGTACATATAAAAANTGTTAAGATACAAAAATAAGGTGGCGATTTTTAAAAAAANTCGATTTCAATAAAATGTTAAGAGAGAGAGAGAGACTGAGAGAAAGAGAGAGCGAGAGACACTGAGACTGAGAGAGAGCGAGAGAGAGACTGAGAGAGAGAGATAGAGAGAAATAGAGAGAGAGAGATACTGAGACTGAGAGAGATAGACTGCGAGAGAGAGAGAGAGAGAGAGAGAGAGAGAGAGAGAGAGAGAGAGAGAGAGAGACTGAGAGCGAGAGAGAGAGAGAGAGAGAGAGTGAGAGAGAGAGAGAGAGAGAGAGAGAGAGAGGGAGACTGAGAGAGAGAGAGAGAGAGAGAGAGAAAGAGAGAGAGAGAGAGAGAGAGAGAGAGAGAGAGAGAGATACTGAGACTGAGACAGAGAGAGAGAGAGAGAGAGAGGGACATACTGAGACTGAGTCAGAGAGAGACTGAGAGAGAGAGAGAGAGAGAGAGAGAGAGAGAGAGAGAGATACTGAGAATGAGACAGATAGGGTTAGGGTTAGGGTCGTTAGGGTTAGTGTTATGGTTATGGTCAGGGTCAGTTTCAGGGTCAGTGTCAAGCTTAGGGTTAGTGTTAGGGTTAGGGATAGGGTCAGGGTCAGTGTCAGGGTCAGGGTCAGGGTCAGGGTCAGGGTTAGGGTTAGGCTTAGGGTTAGGGTTAGGGTTAGGGTCTTAGGGTTAGGATTAGGGTTAGAGTTAGGTTTAGTTTTAGGGTTAGGGTTAGGGTCTTAGGGTGAGGGTAAGGGTTAGTGTTAGGGTGAGGGTTAGGGTTAGGGTCAGGGTCAGGGTAAGGGTCAGGTTCAGGGTTAGGGGCAGGGTTAGGGTCAGGGTTAGTGTTACGGTCAGGGATAGGGTTACGTTTAGGGTCTTAGGGTTAGTGTTAGGGTTAGTGTTAGGGTTATGGTTAGTGTTAGGGTTAGGGTTAGGGTTAGGTTTAGGGTCAGGGTCAGGGAAAGAGTTAGGGTTAGAATTAGGATCTTAAGCTTAGGGATAGTGTCTTAGGGTTAGGGTTAGGGTTAGGGTCTTAAGGTTAGGGTTAGGGTTAGGGTTAGTGTTAAGGTTAGATTTAGGGTCTTTCGGTGAGGGTTAGGGTTAGGGTTAGGGTTATGGTTAGGTTTAGGGTCTTAGGTTTAGGGTTAGTGTTAGGGTTAGGGTTAGGGTTAGGGTTAGGGTCTTAGGGTTAGGGTTACGGTTAGGGTTAGGGTTAGGGTTAGTTTTAGGTTTAGGATTAGGGTTAGTGTTAGGGTTAGAGTTGGGGTCTTAGGGTGAGGGTTAGGGTTAGGGTTAGGGTTATGGGAGGGTGAGGGTTAGGTTTAGGGTCTGGGTCAGGGTCAGGATCAGGGTCAGATTCAGGGTCAGGTTCAGGGTTAATGTCAGGGTTAGTGTTAGTGTTAGGGTTAGGGTTAGGGTTATGGTTAGGTTTAGGGTCTTAGGTTTAGGGTTAGGGTTAGTGTTAGTGTTAGGGTTAGGATGAGGGTTAGGGTCTTAGGGTTAGGGTTAGGGTTAGGTGTAGGGTTAAGATTAGGGTTAGGGTTAGGGTTAGTGTTAGGGTTATGGTTATGGTTATGGTTTGGGTTAGGGTTAGGGTCAGGGTCAGGGTCAGGGTCAGTGTCAGAGTTAGGGTTAGGGTTAGGGTTAGGGTTAGGATTAGGGTCATGGTTAGGGTTAGGGTCTTAGGGTTAGGGTGTTAGGGTTAGGGTCTTACGGTTAGGGTTAAGGTTTGGGTTAGCGTTAGGGTCTTAAGGTTAGGGTTAGAGTTAGGGTTAGTGTTAGGGTTAGGGTAAGGGTTAGGATCAGTGTTAGGGTCTTAGGGTTAGGGTCTTAGCGTTAGGGTTAGGGTTAGGGTTAGGTTTAGGTTTAGGGTTAGGATTATCGTTAGGGTTCGGGTTAGGTTCAGGGTCAGGGTCAGGGTTAGGGTAAGGTTTAGGGTTAGTGTTAATGTTAGGGTTAGGGTTAAAGTTAGGATGATGCGTAGGGTTAGGGTTAGGGTTAGGGTTAGGGTTAGGGTTAGGGTTAGGGTTAGGGTTAGGGTTAGGGTTATGGTCAGGGTCAGGGTTAGTGTTAGGGTTAGGGTTAGGGTTAGGGTTAGGGTCAGGGTTAGTGTTAGGTTTAGGGTTAGGGTTAGGGTCAGAGTCAGGGTCAGGGTTAGTGCTAGGGTTAGGGTTAGGGTTAGGGTTAGGTTTAGGGTCAGTGTCAGGGCCTTGGTCAGGGTTAATGTTAGTGTTAGTGTTAGGGTTAGATTTAGGTTTAGGTTAGGGTCTTCGGGTTAGGGTTGGAGTTAGGGTCTTAGTGTTAGGGTTAGGGTTAGGGTTAGGTTTAGGGTTAGTGTTAGGGTTAAGGTTAGGGTTAGGGTTAGGGTTAGTGTTAGCGTTAGTGTTAGGGTTAGGGTTAGGGTCTGAAGGTTAGGGGCTTAGGGTTAGGGTTAGTGTTAGGGTTAGCGTTAGGGATAGTGTTAGCGTGAGGTTTATGGTCAGGGTCAGTGTCAGAGTTAGGGTTACGGTTAGGGTTAGGGTTAGGATTAGGGTTATGGTTAGGGTTAGGGTTAGGGTTATGGTTAGGTTTATGGTTAGTGTTAATGTTAGGGTTAGGGTTAAAGTTAGGATGATGGGTAGGGTTAGGGTTACGGTTAGTGTTACGGTTAGGGTTAGGGTTAGGGTTAGGGTTATGGTCAGGTCAGGGTTAGGGTTAGGGGTTAGGGTTAGGGTTAGGGTTAGGGTAAGGGTTAGGGTCAGGGCTAGGGTTAGGGTTAGCGTTAGGGTTAGGTTCAGGATCAGGGTCAGGGTCAGGGTCAGGGTCAGCGTCAGGGTCAGGGTTAGGGTTAGGGTTAGGGTTAGGTTTAGGGTCAGTGTCAGGGTCTTGGTCAGGGTTAAGGTTAGTGTTAGTGTTAAGGTTAGGTTAGGGTCTTAGGGTTAGGGACTTAGGTTTAGGGTCTTAGGGTTAGGGTTAGGGTTAGGTTTAGGGTTAGGGTTAGGTTCAGCTTCAGGGTCACGGTCAGGGTTAGGGTTAGGTTTAGGGTTAGGGTTAGGGTCTTAGGGTTAGGGTTAGGGTTAGTGTTAGTGTTAGTGTTAGTGTTAGGGTTAGGGTTAGGTTAGGGTTAGGGTTAGGTTTAGCGTTGGGGTTAGGGTCAGGATTAGGGTTAGGGTCAGGTTCAGGGTCAGGGTCAGGATCAGATTTAGCGTTAGGATTAGGGTTAGGGTTAGGTTTAGTGTTAGGGTCAGGGTCATGGTCAGGGTTAGGGTTAGGGTTAGGGTTAGGGTTAGTGTTAGTGTTAGGGTTAAGGTTAAGGTTAGGGTTAGGTTAGGGTTTGGGTTAGGGTTAGGTTTAGATTTAGTGTTAGGGTTAGGTTTAGGGTTAGGGTTAGTGTAACGGTCTTAGCGTTAGGGTTAGGGTTATGGTTAGGGTCAGGAACAGGGTCAGGGTCAGGTTTAGGGTTTTACGTTTAGGTTTAGGGTATTAGGGTATTAGTGTCAGGGTTAGTGTTAGGGTTAGGGTCTAAGGGTTAGGGTTAGTGTTAGTGTTAGGGTTAGGGTTAGGGTCTTAGGGTTAGGGTTAGGGATAGGGTTAGTGTTAAGGTTAGGGTTAGGGTCTTAGAGTTAGGGTTAGGGTTAGGGTCATGGTTAGGGTTAGTGTCTTAGGGTTAGGGTTTAGGGTTAGGGTCTTACGGTTAGGGTTAAGGTTTGGGTTAGCGTTAGGGTCTTAAGGTTAGGGTTAGAGAAAGAGGGAGAGAGATACTGAGAGAGAGAGGAGAGAGAGAGAGAGAGATACTGTGACTGAGAGAGAGAGGAGAGAGAGAGAGAGAGAGAGAGACTGAGAGAGAGAGAGACTGAGAGAGAGAAACTGAGTGAGCGAGAGAGAGATTGAGAGAGATAGAGAGACTGAACGCGAGATAGAGTGAGAGACTGGAGAGAGAGAGAGAGAGAGACTGGTATTTTGAGAGAGAGAGACTGAGAGAGAGAGCGAGACTGAGTGAGTGAGAGAGAGAGAGA
>NW_024706220.1:0-12620 GCF_018977255.1 Callorhinchus milii | reverse complement strand
TTGCCGATATATGGCTCTCCACATCTTCCATAGCTACGTCACATGTCTCTTCTGTATGTCTGCTGTGCTGCGCTCCTTTCCAAGCAGAAGCCTTCACGTAATTCAATGTGCTGAAGGTGAGGGTTCAAACTTTAGTTCGAGTGTCAAGTCCCATCCAAACGACACGACTAACTTACTATCTGTAGAAAAGCGCAGCCTCACACCACTTCTAGAACAAACCCGTGATAAAGTATGCCCCTTACCGTGCGATCCTGATTCTGCTGCCCGCAGCAACACAGCTCCATACTGAATACAAACCCAGGGCCGACCACCGGATGATGAGTTTGTGGCGATGCCGCTGCGTAATTGTCTGGTGCATTCTCTCAACAACCCCCCCTCCCCATCTTCTTGGTTCTTTCGGTAAAGTCACGTAGAAGGGAAGTAATAAAATAATAAAAATAAAACATAATTTTATTATGTTTTATTTTTATTATTTTATAATAAAACATAATTTTATTATGTTTTATTTTTATTATTTTACTACTTCCCTTCTACGCGACTTTACCGAAAGAACCAAGAAGATGAATCCCTGCAGTCACGAAAGCTTTAAATAACCCCCCCCCCTCCCACTGACTGACTTGTAACAGGTTGTGTTGTCGCCTTCTCGCAGCCACTACCACAGCATGGAGGTGTTCACCCACTATGACATTCTGAGTACAAACGGCACCAAGGTTGCAGAAGGGCACAAGGCCAGCTTCTGTTTGGAGGATACCGACTGCCAAGAAGGTGCACCTTTATTCATGCTACCCCTATCCCTCCCTTTGATGCTGCTAATCCTGCATAATGCACGGGCATAATGACTTTAACCCCTCGCCAAACCTCCTACGCATTTCACAAGTAGTAATAATCGCATATCTGCATTTCACATAAATTTGCTAAATTCCTCTTGATATGCAAATTGTTTTGTCAAGGCGCTCTTCGCCCCTCGATCCCAGCTTAAATAGTCCTCCAAGCCTGGAGCTTGTCATTCAGACTCTGTCTCCTCGACAGACCTGTTCTCCACCTGAGGACGTCTGCTTGCGTTGTGGCCGAAACGTCGTGAGAATTATTTTATTATGTTTTATTTATTTTATTTTATTATTTCCATTCTACGTGACTTTACCGAAAGAACCATGAAGAAGGTGCACCACCCTACACTGCACGGATCCCAGCCTCCCCGCTCGGTTGAACGTGAATACGATATCTAGTATCTGAGTGTGTGGACAAAATTAGTTACGTTGTTTTGTATTCATGTTGTTTTGCTTAAATGGGTCATGCCTCGAATTAATATGGATGTTTAAATGCGACCTTCTCAAAGCCTCTTTCCACTCGAACAGATGGTTTATGCATTGCTGCTGAATTTTTTTAATTTTAAAAGCGGTTTTATTCTATTAATATCATTGTATATTTTTTTGGTTTATTGAGTCAATTTAAATGTATTTAGTTTTGTACTCATTCAATATACAAAAAAAATGTTGGCACCACTTTACTTTGACGCCATTTGCATGAGCGACGTACTGTAAAGAAGTTGATACCTCAAAGCTCAATCAAAAAAAGCATTTCTATTTTTTGTTCCATAACCAAACCTTACCACGTTGCACTATAAACGATACATGCGTCTGCGTTGATCATGACGAAATGATCATAATTTAAAATAATTATCAAAGTACCCATGCTGTCATAATACAGGGTATACATTTATTATGTTGTCATATCCAAATAAAACCTGCACTCATTCCTTAAAAGGAAAAACTATACGAAAGGCGACACTTTGGGCAATGTTACTTGTGGTGTTTGCATCATTGCCAATGCATTTTCACCAAATAATTTGTCTAATTTAGTTAGTGGTTTGAGCCCGATCAACAAAGCTACGTAGGCGGCTGCGTGAAGATCTTATCACACGCATTTTGATCTCTTTAGAAACATCGGCATGTCCACAATGGCAATCATCGACGGACACGAGTTCTAGATTTTAGAGCCCGAGATATTTGCCATCATCTCGGCCGTGATTATATCCAAAGCTTCTCTTATGCACTACCGCAGCGTCTCGGTTTGAGAGCAGAAGAAAAGAAACACGAAACGCGTGTAAAGGAATACGGTGCGAACATTTTAATAATAATAATAGTTAAATTTATAACGCGCGCAAATTTGCGGACGTAGTGGCCGCAACTCAGAGGCGCGGAGCCAAGCTCAGAGTGGTGCAGCTCAAACTGCCGTGCAATTAAAAGCGCTCTCAGGATGAATTGTCGCCCTCCATGAAAGACCGCGCAACCACAAATAGACCCAACGCCTTGAGCGATTGCGTGTGACTGCCGCCACCTGCAGGAGGACAGAAGGTGTACGAGTGTGCCAACTTTGGTGAGCAAGGCATCACGGTGAACTGCCACGACACCTACCGGCACGACATCGACTGCCAGTGGGTGGATGTCACCGACCTCAAGCCTGGAAACTACATTTTCCAGGTACACGCACCCCGAGACGGAACATCCTGCCCCGTACACGCGCAGCCTGGACAACATCCGTGTACGTACCCAGCACCTGCACGTGCACTGCCACACTTGTGTTTTCATCCGACACATACAAACCAAAAAAAAACACTGCATACCCCCCCCACATCCCCATAAGCCTTTTAACAGACTACATCTTGACTTAAAGCTTTCGTGACTGTAGAAATTCATATTATTTGGGTCTTTCGGTAAAATCACCTAGATAGGTTCAAAGAAAATAACAAAGAAGTAACAAAAACTACGACGTTTCTATCACACCACAAGCGATCGTCATCAGGATGACGATCGCTTGTGTGTGATCAAAACGTCGTAAGTCGTCACGTAGATCGGTTCAAAGAAATAACAAACCTACGACGTTTCGATCACACCACAAGCGATCGTTATCGATCACACCACAAGCGATCGTCATCAGGATGACAATCGCTTGTGGTGTGATCAAAACGTCGTAAGTCGTCACGTAGATCGGTTCAAAGAAATAACAAACCCTACGACGTTTCGATCACACCACAAGCGATCGTTATCGATCACACCACAAGCGATCGTCATCAGGATGACGATCGCTTGTGTTGTGATCGAAACGTCGTAGGGTTTTGTTATTTCTTTGAACCGATCTACGTGACGACTTTACCGAAAGACCCAAAGAATACGTTGAACAGACTCTTGGGGCAGGTGCTGCTAACGAGCACCGATTCGGCCCAGCACGGCACGACGAGGAGGTGAGTGGCGGGCGCCGCGTCTGTCCCCCTTTGTCTCCCCGAACGCTGATGTGTTTATAAACCATTCGATGCTGAGTCGACCTAGGGGAGGACCGGGACCAGTCCAGATATTCGCCACCGATGTTGGCCGTGAGGGGGACTCTAACCCGTGTCGCTGGGTTCGTAGTGCAGTGCGCTAACCACTAAACTACCATTCCCCACCTACGCCTATAACCTACATGACATGCACATATGCTCCCAATGCCTACATGGGTGTGTATATCTTTTTTGCATGGGTGTTGTTTTTCCCTTTCATGCAAAATGTGTACCTTTGCACCAGGTACATGCATACATACATGAATTCCTCCCAGGCCTCATTTTGTAAATCAGACGTTGATATCTCAATGGAAACTCACTTGGTTTAAATAAGGTTCATTGATCTACCCTGTTGTCCATATGCCGTATAAATGTGTGCCACGTGTAATTTAAAACTCGGCGCTGCCAGTACCACACAATTGGTGTGAAATCAAAACTGGCCGCTCACTCAAAAATGATCGATTTCCGTTCCACTTTGACATTCAGCACGGTACTGACAATCAGGCGCTGTTGCGCCGTCCGAACAAATGTTGAATACTATGGCTCGTGATTTATAGATTGTTTCCACACCACCACCACCATCAGCAGCAGCAGCTGTGGTCTATCCACTGCTAGATGAAGGCCTCCCCGCACGTTGTAGCCAGCCCTCTTGGTGCGAACACCGTGACAGTAATAAAACTGGGCACAGTCACCATTGTATAGGTAAGTTGTGTATCAGATAACTGATGACAATTGACTTATACCAACGCTTCAGTGTCACTCCAACAAAACAACCAAACACGTAGATTTACAAGCGATTAAAGAGATTCAAGTGAGGGAAAACATTGCAGTGTTATTTGATTCCGGATCGAGTACAACAGAAGAAATCTATGGGGAGTATCACGTCTGGCCTTCAAATTGGCTTTTTAACTTAAAAAAAATCGTGTTTTAATTATGAAAGTGATTCATATTTGAATGCATCGCATATGAACGTACGTGCGACTCACATGCAAGATCTTCTTGGTTCTTTCGGTAAAGTCACGTAGAATGGAAATAATAAAATAATAAAAATAAAACATAATAAATCATTCTCAGAATTATTATTTTACTTCTGAGAATTATTTTATTATGTTTTATTTTTATTATTTTATTATTTCCATTCTACAAGAACCAAGAAGAAGCTTTAATTCGAAATCACATGCAAGATGTTGACTGCGGTAGCATTTCGGTCTGAGGATTCGCCGTGGAGTTGCCATGGTGATGTGTGTATGACACCATTCCCAAAAGACATCACAGTCTAAAGTCAACCCACCTTTATTTCTGCTGCCACGCGGATGCCCGGAGTGTTACGCAGAGGAGGCACTCTGTTGGCAGGCTGATGGAGTGACATGTGCATCTGGGCCAGTTGCGGATATTAAACCCTTCAATTGCCAAACCTCTATTGTGGCAAAGCACACGCACGAGTCGTCGTGCGCACAATTCCCGTGCACCGAGCGACAGTGAATAATGCACGGGCATAAGTAGTACTAATCACATACCTGCATTTCCCATATCCCCTCCCTGGATGCTGCTAATCCTGCATAATGCACGGGCATAAGTAGTACTAATCACATACCTGCATTTCCCATATCCCCTCCCTTTGATGCTGCTAATCCTGCATAATGCACGGACATAAGTAGTACTAATCACATACCTGCATTTGCCATAAATATGCTAAATTCCTCTTGATATGCAAATTATTTTGTCAAGGCGCCCTTTCCCCCCCCCCTTCCAACCTAGCTTATATATATGCTCCAAGCACGTGTGCTGTTTCATTCAGACGCTGTCGCCTCGACAGACCTGCTTTCACCTGAGGACGGCTGCTTGCGTTGTGGCCGAAACGTCGTGAGAGTTATTTTATAATGTTTTTTTTATTATTTTATTACTTCCATTCTACGTGAATTTACCGAAAGAACCAAGAAGATGAATACCTGCAGTCACGAAAGCTTTAAATCGAAAAATCTCAGAGCATTGTCCCGTCCATGCTTAGAACTACCCCGAGAGACGGAAAGAGGAGCACATGGCCAGGAGAACATATGCAAGTCGAAGACATCACATTTTCGGCCATAGAGAAAAACAAAGTTACTGAACTCTGGGCAGGACACGTTGCCATAAAGGATGATGACATTTGGTTGATAGGCAATGGAGCGGCAGCCAAATGCTCAGGATCAGAATCTTTATTCATCCTGGAGGAATCCGATCAGCTATGAAGCTCTTTCCACAGATGACCAGTATAATGGAGGGACCGTGCCTGGGAGGACGTCCATCGCAGAGGTGGAGCGATGAGATCGGCCCGTGTGGAGGAGCTCGATGGAGTGTTGTAAACACATCTTGATAGATGGTGATGGCTTGGGGATGACTTCGCCCAGCAGTGGATCGATCAAGGCTGATGATGATGAATGTTTATCTTCGCTGTAGGAATGGGCTTTAGTTGGGTTTTTTTTTAAACCAAACTTCTAAAATCCCAGTCCTTGTGCCCGCTTTGAGCTACGTTTTATTTTCGTATTTGTGTCAGATGCGTGCCATTGTACCGTGGCGATTTGTGTTTGCATTCCAAATTTGTGTTTGTATGCCAAATTTTGGTCGTAGTGTGCCGAGCCGTGTTTTTCTTTTAAGTTGTCGCGTTAAAGAAAGAAACGGAGACATCTCATTTTCGCCCACTAGGTGGACTGGCAGCAGCGTGCAAAGAATTGTCATAACCAAAGGCGTTGGCATTCAGAGGTCCTCTCTTTATTGCGCAACCCCTTTTCAAAACCTGTTTATTCTGCTTTTTTGTGCCAAGCGCGTGATAGAGTGGCGTGACGACTGTGAATTGTTAGCTCAGGGGGGTGCGGCAGTCGGTCAGATGAGCCCACAGTGTTATGATTTGCCTCGCACGGTGGCACCACGGCTATTATATACCGGCGGCTCCTCTTGCCTAATCACATCGTGACATACGTTTTCTTTTCTTCTCCCACACTGTTGCTGAGCACATATCTCGTGGTGGCTGTCAAGGGGCCCCAACTTGGAGCTTTGGCACCCCCTGCTCCCACGCTCGTTACGCTACTGACGTGATAGCTGGTGCAACAGCGTGTGTGCCGTATTCAGGAACAGCCATCATTATACTGGTAGGAACCACCTGGTTCCACCAGGGGATTATTGTGTCCGTCCGTCGTGCATCCAAAAATGACAGGGGTGGGGCTGGGTGGAGAGGGGAGGGTGGGGCTGGGTGGGGAGGGGAGGGTGGGGAGGGGCTGGGTGAGGAGGGTGAGGCTGGGTGGGGGGTGGGAGGGGTGGGGCTGGGTGGGGAGGGGCTGGTCACCCCGTGGTGCCCTTATGAAACTCAACCTACTCACGCCGACTTATGCCCGCCCTCACAGTCGGGCATATTTGCGGAATACACCACGCCGCCGTTGACCCTGGCCATTGACCGAGCAACCCAACGTTCCTACCAGCTCCCTCCGCAGGAATGTGTTTTGTAAGTTACGTGACTGCCCGATGCCGTAGAGGGCGAGAACCAATTTATGTAAGAAACGGTTGAGGGTTTTTCCGGGTCTTCTTTCTAAAAGGGCTTTGTGCGTTGTTCAGGGTGCTTCAAAAATGTTCAACACTTCTGAGAATTTGCAACAAACCACAAGAAATGTGCCTCCGGGCTCTGGAGACCACCTGGAGAAGATTCCAGGCCACGTGTTGACAATGATGACGAACAAGTGGAGACTCTATGACTTTTTGAAGCTATTAACATGACATTTGTTGTCATGTTACAGTGAATTATCCCTTCTTTTCACATTAAAAACGATAGTCCCATGTAAGTGTTAACAATTTTGTGAAGCACCCTGTATTTCTTCTTGTTGGCAGGTTGTTCTTAACCCCAACTACGAAGTGGCCGAGACGGACTTCACCAACAATGCAATGAAGTGCAACTGCAAGTATGACGGACACAGGATATGGATGTACAACTGTCATGTCGGTGGGTCCCCACGCATTGTCACTTTGGTCATACTTACGACACCGATTACAGTACGCTGACGTCCGATGGCTGTTTACTGAGATTTAAAAGAATGAATTAATACGTCCAGCCATGGCAAAAAACATCTTTAAAGCAAACAATATCATGGGACCTTTTTTGGCAGTATCAAAGTGTGAAAAATAAGAATAGATTTTACCCTTTCTGGCAATAAAACAGGTGTTAAGATTCATCTTCTTGGTTCTTTCGATAAAGTCACGTAGAAGGGATTATATAATTTTATTATTTTAATATATTATTTATTATTTTATTTTATTATTTCCCTTCTACGTGACTTTACCGAAAGAGCCAAGAAGATGAATCCCTGCAGTCACGAAAGCTTTAAATCAGAAAAAAAGGTGTTAAGATGTTCGAACACCAAATAGATACCCTTTGCATTAATCAAGTCTGCATTAACCACACGTACTTGTGGTGAACATGCAAACAAACATGCTCTGATAATTATACAATGTCTTTGAGACTCCTTGGTCTACACCAGAGATGGCCTTCTTTAGGGCCTAGTCACACCAGTGTCAGGCCAGAGAATGCCAAAAGATGATGGTGATTTTAATGATTGTGATAATTATTATAATAAAGATACATCATTGTCACAAGTACAACTGAGAACCCGTTCTTGCAAGCCTGAGTGAGCATAGCACGAGATCAAATTCGGTTGTGTGCGTATGCACACAAGCCGAATTTAACATTAAACAAGTTTGTCGTAATATATTAAATGCATTACATCACTTGCAGCAGATTCTTACAATCAAAATGACGTCAAACTGTCTTGATTACATATAATTGTTTCTAAATTTAAGCACAACAAAAAACCCAACTGGAAAAATTACTGGCAAAACTTAAGAACACTAGACAAGCAAGCCACATATGCTAAGTAGGCATAGACATCATGACATCGCGATCAATGTTACTGCAGATTCCGGGCTACTGAAAAACGTGGTTTTACAATGCGTCACCCATTTGGCTATTAAAAAAAAAACAGTGAAAAACACCATAGAAAAAAGCCAGAGCGCTAATTCTATGATAATTATTCAGATATCAAGGCTCTTACAGTATACCTCGTTTCTACTGTGCAACCGAGCCGTGCCAAAGCAGCCAAGATGGGGCTCCAGAGGTGGCAGGTTTGTTTTTTCTACTGTAGAGCCCAAGCCGTGCCAATGACGTCACACGCTATAAACGAGAGTCGTGTACGACGCAGTGACGTACAGGGCTATGTCCTCATATGAATTACATGACATGCAAATCGACGTGTCATTAGCCCTTCCCCTGGCCCTGCTTGGCCCCAAGCCAGATGCGGTTATCTTGTGAGGTTAGCGTGTCACGGTTTGGTTCTGACTCGGCATGGAAAGTAGCCAGTGGAAAACCACCTGTACCACGAGGGCCCGGTGATGGCTCAGCCGGCATGTGCCGGTGGAAATAGGACATTTTCCAGCGTACCAAAGCAGTTATAACCACACAGGTACGCATAATGGTGATGGTAAACAAAGCTTTATTTGGGTCATGATGATTGTGATGAAGGTCATTGTGATGATGGTGTGAAATGTCTGTCGGCAGGTGACGCTTTCAGCGACGAAGTGGAGAAGATCTTTGAGAATTACCCGGGCCAGTTGAACAACCTCATTAGCTCATTTTAAAGAGCCAGTCCTGATGGATGCCTCACAGGCCCAGGGACACACAATGCATACTCTTGGGATTTTCACATGAGACTATAAGGGCATGAGACTTTAAGGGATTATCCAATTTACTGAAGAACTTGGCCATTCCAACAGTATTCAGGCAATGACATAGTAAACAAAACCTTACTATGATAATGAAAACACTAGTATTTAAAACTTGTAATCTCAGATGGGTTTAAATCCACCTTGTTTCCACTACCCATTAGTGGTGCAGATTTTATTTTTTGTCTTTAATCGGTATTTTACGATGTTTTTTATGTTTAACACTACAATTTGAAGACATGAAAATTTATGGACCAGCGTAAGGTAAAAAGTCAATGACGTACAGGTACTTTTGATCGCAAGGGATTTTCAAAATAAATCAATTAAATGTGTTGCGATGGAACATTTACGGCACACTTGAGTCATAGACAAAAAAAAATGCTGACATCACAAATATACTCGCGTGTGACTGGCCCGCAGCCTACCACGACCCTTTGCAAGGTGAGAGTTGTACATTCCTGAAGACACAGGCCTTGTTTTAATCGGTGCTGTACTGGTCAAAGCACCAAGGGATAGTCCAGTTCCACAATGAGTTACTAAAATATGGTGCTGTCTTCGTTCCATTCCAATATGGAGCGACAGAAAAATTAGATGATGCTACGCCACAGCCGAAGGTAAAGTGCAGGAACAAGTCAGCATGTTTACAGTGACATAGCGCATCGAGATTGAATGATGCAACAATTCATCGTTTAATATTGATTCTTAAGCTCAAGATGTGTGTCGAATTGCACGCGTACGAATGTTGTAGGACTCATGTTTTGCAATGGGTTCACGTGACCCTTACAGCCACTGGTGGCTGTTACGTTCACCACAATGATAAGAAAAGAATCTTCTGGAATTGAGTTGTAAGCTCTCAACGTGACAACTGAGCAGTGCCCTCGGAAAAACTTGACCACCCAAACAATTGAATTACTTAAACGCGAGGCTTTTGTTGAGTGTCGGCAGGTTAAAGGGATGAAAAAGTTGATTTAGGTTTTCAACACCTTTGGGAAGATCATTCACTAAACTAGAAGTGGATTATCGTTTCCCATGAATTGAGCGTGGGTTATCTCAACAGCATATAAATTGAGGAGCAAAATTGAGCACTCCTCAATTGGTGAATCATACCTCTTGATACCTCGTGCCTTACAAAATTGTAATGGAACCACAGGACAAATGTGTCATGTCATACGTCTAAGGTTTACAGTCAATGCTGTACTAAGCGTAAGCCTTGGAATAACTCATATGCGTGGAACATTAAGCAAGGTATTGCAACCATTATCTGGCGAATTATCCGTTTGAGGTGCACCTGATTTATATGATATAGTATTAAAATCCAATGTGTTTGTATTATCAATTGGATGTGTTCTTTCACAGTAATATTTCAAAACGTTAACGGCATTGTAGGCCCTTTGTTCATGACGCTGGAGTGCAACAAATATGATTTTTTTTAATCCTGTCGCTTCACGAATTATAAACTGCAGCTGTCTCACTTGGCACATGGACTGCGGCTGTGAAGCTGCTCCATTCTCTGCTCAAGCTTGAAATACAACCTTGTAATGCCTTGAGTGTCTTGACGATTTTGAGCACATGGCAGTGCACAGTATTGACGACCATTTGGTGTTAAAAGTTGAGCTTGTTTTTCTACATACAATGTATTTAAAATAACAAAACTCGTGTAGTTTTTGTGTTTGTCTTTTGAAACAGTGCAAGGGCTGCATGTTTGTGTTATATTCCAAACGTGTTACAATTGTTCTTATTTTAATGTGTTCAGCATCATGTCTAATATGATTATTTACATTTTCAAATGACATTACTACAACAGAGTTACACAAAGATATAGCAGAATTGTTGAATCATCCTTTATATAAAAAAACAAGTTTAGCATGTTGAATCACATGAAAGCTGAATTGGAAAATTATGTTTGGCAAAACATTTGCATTGCTTTGGAGTTAATACCAGGGCTTGATATCAACTGGATCTGTCTCAGGCTATTTCACTGGGTCGAGGCACAGAAGATTGTGAGCTTGGAGGTCCAGGAAAATATTCCTGGACAATTTTTCGATTAAAGCTTTCGTGACTGCAGGGATTAATCTTCTTGGTTCTTTCGGTAAAGTCACGTAGAATGGAAATAATAAAATAATAAAAATAAAACATAATAAAATAATTCTCACGACGTTTCGGCCACAACGCAAGCAGCCGTCCTCAGGTGGAGAACAGCTCTGTCGAGAAGACAGAGTCTGAATGGTTTCAGACTCTGAATGGTTTCAGACTCTGTCTTCTCGACAGACATGTTCTCCACCTGAGGACGGCTGCTTGCGTTGTGGCCGAAACGTCGTGAGAATTATTTATTGTTTTTTTTTATTATTTTATTATTTCCATTCTACGTGACTTTACCGAAAAACCAAGAAGATGAATTCCTGGATAAATTAAGCCCTGGCTGAAATCATGAGTATTTACCATTTCACTTAAACATTATTAAGAGACTGCAATCGCAGTTGTTCACAAGCATAAGCCAAAACTACATATACTGTATTAATAATTCATACTACCAAATAAAATATATATAGTCGGGTGACACTTTGCACGATGGCCCTTCTTTCTTATTTGCTCGTAAGTGGCCATTATCTGAAATGTCACCGACATCAAGAACCACTTCCTAATCGCCAACTCCCAACCATTCACCTTACTGGCTTCAACCTTCCACACGGGCTATGGGGCCCAGCTTCATGAGGTGCCATACCAGCCTTGGTGTGGTGAAGCCATCCCCCCGACAGGACTCGACTGGGTCTCGGGACCCTCCCTCCACGCTGCTGATGAAGATGAGCGTTGGACGACAATCAAAATAAAAAAATATTAATAATCCTAAATGTCAGCCCATTGTGTATGTTTCTGTTCTAAAGCAGTGTGGCAATGTTTTTGTGAACCATTTAAATGTTCATTATAGCAGAGATGCAGTTTGTTTTCTGTTGTAAATGTAACAATTGCACGATGCAAACTTGAGTCAGAAGTGGTTCATTATAACACTCCAGGCAGTGCACGCCACCTTTTTATGGTGCTATTTCCTTTTTGGACTATATTTTGCACTGTTTTTCTGCCATTTATTAAAGAAAGTATAAATGCAGTTTTGCATGCCAAGGTGCTGCCATTATTTCTTCCAGAATGTTTAGCAGAAAAAAAAGAAAATCCCACTTTTTTTCTTGATATATCAGCATGTTTACTTATTTGCTCCACTTGTGTTATTCATTATGTGCCTTGCTCGTGCAATTTCCGAAGGCAATTCATTGTGAAATACAGTATTCGAACCAAAACAATAAAAGTAAAGGACAAAACTTCAACCGACGTGACTTTTCTGTGAGCTTTACACGCCTTGTATATGCAGGAATGTGAAAAAAAGATGGTAACCAACCATAATATTCAACACATATTATGGTTGGTTATATTTAGTTTTTTAAAGGCAAATATTTACGAATTTTGGTAATGTATACTCAAGGAACAATGCACCATCAGAGTATGAGAGCTCGGGTAAGCATTTACACCATTGGAACCTCATTTGCCAGTAAAAAAATATGATAATTGTTTTTTA
>NW_024706219.1:0-12628 GCF_018977255.1 Callorhinchus milii | reverse complement strand
CATTCTATACAAAGTGCATTAAACTGGCGCTCCTATCTGGGTGATGTTGAGCAGCCTCCAGTGGGGTTGACTTCTGTGTCCGCGCAGTGGCCGGGCCGACCCTCGACCCCCCACAGTTCCACCTCCCCACAGCAGCCAGATCTGTCCAGCGCTGGTGACCCGTAAAATTTCTCCACCCAAAACACACCACATCTCGTACGTATGTATGTTAAACTTATTTTGCACCGTACGTAGCCAACGGCGCTAACCGGAGGTGCAGGGGAAGGAAACAAACTAAAACACAAAAAGCCATTATAAAGAAATAAGTTTTCAATCTAGATTTGAAAGTGCATAGCTTCAGTGGCTTCTTATTATAATCGGAAGGAAGAGCGTTCCAGATGCCGGAGAAGCCTCTCGCTACTACCGTGGCTACTAATCACATTTCTACTCCACGAAGTATTCCGTCGAGGAACTAAGCCCCACTGCAGTTCGCATTTGACCGAGAAGAGTCCGTCAACTGAGAGGTGAGCTCGCCGCCAAACCTGGGCCGTCGCTCCCGTACAACGAAGCGGGCATCGGGTTTGCCTGGGGCCTCTTGTGGCGCAACGACGAGGGGCCCTCCTTGTCGAATCTCGCCGGCCGCCCGCCCGTGGCCGCTCGCCAGCTCCGCCATGCAGCACAGCAGCAGCAGCAGCACCAAGAGCGCCACCGTGGAGCCGCGAAGATGCCAACCGCCGCCCGCGGCAGACGTGGCCCTGAACGGGGACATGGACCTGCGACACCGCACAGACCAGCCGAGTAGACAGTGAGGGTGCAGGCGGTGCAACTGCACCGCGGGGCCCATGGTGGCACGGGGTATGAAGTAGACGTACCCGCAACACGCGGTTCGACAGACCGAGTGGGGTAGTTATCGAGTGTCCCGGCGGTGCAACTGCAATGGGGTTCGAAAGGGCCCAGGCGCCGGGCCACGAAGGGAAGAAGGGGGGGAGTGGGACAATTTTACAGGGGCCCGCGTTTAATTTCTTTCCCCAGGGCTCCATGCCCACCACGCCACACACCTGACACAGACCTTCACCTCTCTTGATGGATTCTGGGCGTCTCCCTGTAGGACAGCTCTATTGATATATGGGGCCCATTGCCTGCACAGACACCCGGGTGTGCTTTCATTTGTACTGAGTTATGGCTGCTAACTGTGGGGCCAGCGTCAGGTGATGTGCAGAGGGCTTCACATCTAAAACTTAAGATTCTAACTTCATTGAAGCGTCAACTACTCAAGGGGTGGATGCCACGGTTAGCACACTACACCACAAAGCACACCACATGGGTTCGATGCCTTGCTACGGCGAACATTAACGGCGGGTGATATCCGGCAATGGTCCCGGGCCCGCTCCCATCCTGCACCAAATCGCACCGACAAGCAGAGCGAAGTACGGCAACCCCCCTCACCCCCCGCACCGACAAGCAAAGCGAAGTACGGCAACCCCCCTCACCCCCCGCAACTGTCGTGACGAGGGGTAAGCGGTCAAATCGCGGATTTGACAAAAAAAGAGAGAGGGAGGCCCTGTAAATTACTAAACCACTTGAAACGTGCCAGGGAGTTTATCATCAACGCTTCAAGTTCACAAACAAATGCTTTAAAGGTTATAATCACGGGGGGTGGAGGGGGTGGGTGGAGAGTTTATTGAGGTAAGACCTCTGATCTCTGCTATGAGGAGGAGTGGTGCCTGTGGGGGTCTGCCCCACCTCCTGGTGCGGTCATCGTCACCGGGGGGGGGGGGGGGGTCCCTTTGCTCGCCTTGTACGAGAGACTCGCGCAGCAACAAACAAAAAACACGAAACCACGGCGAGCTATTGGAATGCCACCGATTGTTAGGCTTGTGCGCGTGTGTCTGTGCGTGTGTGTCTGTGCGTGTGTGTGCGTGTGTGAGTGTCTGCGCGTGTGTGCGTGTGTGAGTGTCTGCGCGTGTGTGCATGTGTGTGTGTGTCTGCGCGTGTGTGAGTGTCTGCGCGTGTGTCTGTGCGCGTGTGTCTGTGCGTGTGTGTCTGTGTGTGAGTGTCTGTGCGTGTGTCTGTGCGCGTGTGTCTGTGCGTGTGTGTCTGTGCGTGAGTGTCTGTGCGTGAGTGTCTGTGTGTGAGTGTCTGTGAGTGAGTGTCTGTGTGTGTGTGTCTGTGCGTGTGTGTCTGTGTGTGTGTGTCTGTGTGTGAGTGTCTGTGTGTGAGTGTCTGTGCGTGTGTGTCTGTGTGTGAGTCTGTGTGCGTGTGTGTGCGTGTGTCTGTGTGTGAGTGTCTGTGTGTGAGTGTCTGTGTGTGAGTGTCTGTGCGTGTGTCTGTGTGCGTGTGTCTGTGTGCGAGTGTCTGTGTGTGCGTGTCTGTGCGTGTGTGTCTGTGTGTGCGTGTCTGTGTGTGAGTGTCTGTGTGTGAGTGTCTGTGTGTGAGTGTCTGTGCGTGTGTCTGTGCGCGTGTGTCTGTGCGTGTGTGTCTGTGTGTGAGTGTCTGTGCGTGTGTGTCTGTGCGTGTGTGTCTGTGTGTGAGTGTCTGTGCGTGTCTGTGTGCGTGTGTCTGTGTGTGAGTGTCTGTGCGTGTGTGTCTGTGCGTGAGTGTCTGTGTGTGAGTGTCTGTGCGTGTGTGTCTGTGCGTGTGTGTCTGTGTGTGAGTGTCTGTGTGTGTGTGTCTGTGCGTGTGTGTCTTGCGTGTGTGTCTGTGTGTGTGTGTCTGTGCGTGTGTGTCTGTGCGTGTGTGTCTGTGTGTGAGTGTCTGTGCGTGTGTGTCTGTGCGTGTGTGTCTGTGTGTGAGTCTGTGTGCGTGTGTGTGCGTGTGTCTGTGTGTGAGTGTCTGTGTGTGAGTGTCTGTGTGTGTGTGTCTGTGTGTGAGTGTCTGTGTGTGAGTGTCTGTGTGTGTGTCTGTGCGTGTGTGTGTCTGTGTGTGTGTGTCTGTGCGTGTGTGTCTGTGCGTGTGTGTCTGTGCGTGTGTGTCTGTGTGTGAGTGTCTGTGTGTGTGTGTCTGTGTGTGAGTGTCTGTGTGTGAGTGTCTGTGTGTGAGTGTCTGTGTGTGAGTGTCTGTGTGTGTGTGTCTGTGTGTGTCTGTGTGTGTGTGTCTGTGCGTGTGTGTCTGTGTGTGAGTGTCTGTGTGTGAGTGTCTGTGCGCGTGTGTCTGTGCGTGTGTGTCTGTGTGTGAGTGTCTGTGCGTGTGTGTCTGTGTGTGAGTGTCTGTGCGCGTGTGTCTGTGTGTGAGTGTCTGTGAGTGTGTGTCTGTACGAGTGTGTGTCTGTGCGTGTGTGTCTGTGCGTGTGTGTCTGTGTGTGCGTGTCTGTGTGTGAGTGTCTGTGTGTGTGTCTGTGCGTGTGTGTTTGTGTGTGAGTGTCTGTGTGTGAGTGTCTGTGTGTGAGTGTCTGTCTGTGAGTGTCTGTCTGTGAGTGTCTGTGAGTGTCTGTCTGTGTCGGTGAGTGTCTGTGTGTGAGTGTCTGTGCGCGTGTGTCTGTGTGTGAGTGTCTGTGCGCGTGTGTGTGTGTGTGAGTGTCTGTGTGTGAGTGTCTGTGTGTGTGTGTCTGTGTGTGAGTGTCTGTGTGTGAGTGTCTGTGTGTGTGTCTGTGTGTGCGTGTGTCTGTGTGTGAGTGTCTGTGTGTGAGTGTCTGTGCGCGTGTGTCCGCGCGTGTGCGCGTGTGTCTGTGTGTGAGTGTCTGTGCGTGTGTGTCTGTGCGTGTGTGTCTGTGCGTGTGTGTCTGTGTGTGAGTGTCTGGGTGTGTGTGTCTGTGTGTGAGTGTCTGTGTGTGAGTGTCTGTGTGTGAGTGTCTGTGTGTGAGTGTCTGTGTGTGTGTCTGTGTGTGAGTGTCTGTGTGTGTGTGTCTGTGCGTGTGTGTCTGTGTGTGAGTGTGTGTGTGTGCGTGTCTGTGTGTGTCTGTGCGTGTGTGTCTGTGTGTGAGTGTCTGTGCGTGTGTGTCTGTGTGTGAGTGTTTGTGCGCGTGTGTCTGTGTGTGAGTGTCTGTGCGCGTGTGTCTGTGTGTGTGTGTCTGTGTGTGTGTGTCTGTGCGTGTGTGTCTGTGCGTGTGTGTCTGTGCGTGTGTGTCTGTGCGTGTGTGTCTGTGCGTGTGTGTCTGTGTGTGAGTGTCTGTGTGTGAGTGTCTGTGTGTGAGTGTCTGTGCGTGTGTGTCTGTGCGTGTGTGTCTGTGTGTGAGTGTCTGTGTGTGAGTGTCTGTGTGTGAGTGTCTGTCTGTGAGTGTCTGTCTGTGAGTGTCTGTGAGTGTGTGTCTGTGTGTGAGTGTCTGTGTGTGAGTGTCTGTGCGCGCGTGTCTGTGTGTGTGGGATTGTCTGTGCGCGCGTGTCTGTGTGTGTGGGAGTGTCTGTGTGCGCGCGTGTCTGTGTGTGGGAGTGTCTGTGCGCGTGTGTCTGTGCGTGTGTCTCTGTGTGTGAGTGTCTGTGCGTGTGTGTCTGTGCGTGTGTGTCTGTGCGTGTGTGTCTGTGTGTGAGTGTCTGTGTGTGTGTGTCTGTGTGTGAGTGTCTGTGTGTGAGTGTCTGTGTGTGAGTGTCTGTGTGTGAGTGTCTGTGTGTGTGTGTCTGTGTGTGAGTGTCTGTGTGTGTGTGTCTGTGTGTGTGTGTCTGTGTGTGAGTGTCTGTGTGTGAGTGTCTGTGCGCGTGTTTCTGTGCGTGTGTGTCTGTGTGTGAGTGTCTGTGTGTGGTGTCTGTGCGGCGTGTGTCTGTGTGTGAGTGTCTGTGCGCGTGTGTCTGTGTGTGAGTGTCTGTGTGTGTGTGTATGTGCGTGTGTGTCTGTGCGTGTGTGTTTGTGTCTGTGTGTGAGTGTCTGTGTGTGAGTGTCTGTGTCTGTGAGTGTCTGTGCGTGTGTGTCTGTGTGTGTGTGTCTGTGTGTGAGTGTCTGTGTGTGAGTGTCTGTGTGTGAGTGTCTGTGTGTGAGTGTCTGTGCGTGTGTGTGTGTGAGTGTCTGTGTGTGTGTGCGCCTGTGTCTGTGTGTGAGTGTCTGTGCGTGTGTGTCTGTGTGTGAGTGTCTGTGCGTGAGTGTCTGTGTGTGAGTGTCTGTGCGTGAGTGTCTGTGCGTGAGTGTCTGTGTGTGTGTGTCTGTGCGTGTGTGTCTGTGCGTGTGTGTCTGTGCGTGTGTGTCTGTGCGTGTGTGTCTGTGCGTGTGTGTCTGTGCGTGTGTGTCTGTGCGTGTGTGTCTGTGCGTGTGTGTCTGTGTGTGTGTGTCTGTGCGTGAGTGTCTGTGCGTGAGTGTCTGTGCGTGAGTGTCTGTGCGTGAGTGTCTGTGCGTGTGTGTCTGTGCGTGAGTGTCTGTGCGTGTGTCTGTGCGTGTGTGTCCGTGTGTGAGTGTCTGTGCATGTGTGTGTCTGTGTGTGAGTGTCTGTGCGTGTGTGTCTGTGCGTGAGTGTCTGTGCGTGTGTGTCTGTGTGTGAGTGTCTGTGCGTGTGTGTCTGTGTGTGAGTGTCTGTGCATGCGTGTGTAGTGGGGAGCGGTGATGTAGCGGTCAGCGCGCTGCGCTACGAACCTGGCGGCCCGGGTTCGATTCCCGTTCACGGCCAAATGCGGTGACGATTATCTGAACCGGGCCTGGGCCTCCCCTAGGTCGACTCAGCCTCAAATGAGTACTTGATACGATGTGTAAACATCGTCACTAGGGAGACAAAGGCGGCCGGGCGTGGTGTTGTCCACCCACCCCCTCGTGTGCCGTGCCGGCCTTGCTAACAGCACTTGCCCCTACAGTCTGTTAATTCTATACGGGGGGTATCTGTATTTGTATGTGTGCGCGTGTTTTGAGTTTTATCGGAGTTCCAACTTCCCATTAGCCATTTTTAGGTTAACTATCGCTCACGTGGACCAGTGGACACGAGTGATGGTCACGTCTGGTGGTGGTGGTTGTTTTTGTTAAAGGATGTTTATTTTTTTTTAAGTTACGGAGTTGTTCCTTCTCTGTAATTATCTTGCCATATCCAGCGCCGCGAGGGGGCTCTGCGGGTTGACGTGAGCTTGACTCGCGATCGTCAGGTTTGCGAGTTCAAATCCTGGTCGGCGGGGTCGACTCAGCCCCCTTATGCCCTCGAAGATCGAGAAAACGAGAGAGACTTTGCTGTGAACGCGACAGCAGTTGTTCCCGCAGGGAGACTGGCTCCCGCCAGAGCAACATGGAATTTCCACCTCGAGCGGAAGGAGTTATTGCCTAGGACCAAATCACGCGGAGTGTGCTTTTCCTTATCGGATATCAAAAGCTAAGCAGGTTTAGACTGCATAGTGCTTCAAAGGGTAACTACCGTGCATAACAGGTGTTATAGGCTGCTGCTGCTGCAGAGATATGGTTGGGCAGTCAGTGCAGCAAGAGAGTGTTGTTATTCTTCCTGGTTCTTTCGATAAAGTCACGTAGAATGGAAATAAATAAAATAATAAAAATAAAACATAATAAAATAATTCTCACGACGTTTCGGCCACAACAGAACAGGTCTGTCGAGGAGACAGAGTCTGAAGACTCTGTCTCCTCGACAGACCTGTTCTCCACCTGAGGACGGCTACTTGCGTTGTGGCCAAAACGTCGTGAGAATTATTTTATTATGTTTTATTTTTATTATTTCCATTCTACGTGACTTTACCGAAAGAATCAAGAAGATGAATCCCTGCAGTCACGAAAGCTTTAAATCGAAATTTTGTGTTGTTATTGTATAAGCTTCCGCATCTATGCTTCCCACCGTCGGCGACCCTGCACTGACCAGCGTGGTGAAGTATAGTCAAACAGCCCCCATGAGCCGCGAGGCGCGGGGAGGCCTTCATCCAGCAGTGGATTTAACAAAGGGCTGGACGTGTCGTCCGTGACACGGGCCTATTAACATCGACGAGCAACGTCCCATCGCTCGTTCGAACAGGGAAACTCTTCGGTTTCGGCATTCGTGTGTCATGCCCTCAGCCCGCAGTAACATACTCACAGACGATAGCTCGGGTTCACGTTATCTCATGTTCAGTCTTAAATGGAACAAACAAAAACACGCCGCACTGAATTCAGCGTTCAGAAAGTTTAGTGGGCAGCCTAGCAAGAGTGCCAAACTCTGACAGAGCAGGCAAAATGTTCATTTGTAAACGGATAATAAATCAACGTTGAGATTCGCCCGTGATCCTTTACCACGGGAAAACGCCTTCGTTTGGTCCTTGTGCAATATCCCTTAAGGGCCGTGTTACGCGTTCTCTGGCAATGTTGACGTTGATGTATCTTGTTGTTGCTTTGTTCTTATTGCCTGCTGCTGTTATCACACAGCACCACGGATCTCCCGTGTAACAAATCAAGTAAATTCATCACTCAAATAATAATAATAGGTGTTTACCCTTTCTGGAAATAACACAGGAGGTGTTCAGATGTTTAAACACCAAATATAAACCTTTTGCAAGCAATCAAGCACTACATTAACCACGCACGGTACTTGTGGTGAACATGTACACAAAACATGATCTGATAATATACGGGCATTGTATTTGAAACTGATTGGCCTACACGAAAGACAGCGGACTTCTTGAGGGCCTCTTCTCACCAGTGTCAGGCCAGAGAAGAACGAAAACAACCCCGAAACTCAGCACTCAAATTTTGGGGCGCTGTAAAGCGATGGCTGCATAAGGATCGTGCACGCATGAATGTTGAACTTCTTTCGCACCGTACATAGCCAATCGGAGGTGCATGTATATTCCAACCATATTTCACCAACTCATTCTGTCGCTCCACAGAGCCAGTGATTTCGCTTGGCGTGTAGAATCAGCTTCACCAAGAGATCACTCACTTCTGTAATTACCAACCAGTTCCTCACTCTGTAATAGGGTTTCCACCTGAGGTACTGGAAAAAAACCACCCCAACAGGAACATATCATGGGAAAAACAGGAATACAGGAGAAGAGAGCAGAACTCCATGTAAATGCGTGTCCTTGAGTGGTGTCTTATTATAATTTAGCGTAGTAACGACATTGTCAGCCCAGGGCATGCGGAAATGGGTCAGGTGGGGGCCCTAATATTTGATTTAAATTAAATTAAAATAAAACGCGCAACGTAAATGATGGCATTTTCATTCAACTAAAATGGAAACCGACCGCGTTTTAAATAAGGGTCGTTGTTCTTTTACATCGTTGTTGAAAAACATATCTCATGGTGCTTGTCAAGGGGGCCCCAAATCGTAGCTTTGGCCACCAGGGAGGGCGGGAGGGGGGGCAAGGCACCCCTTTCCCGCACGCTAGTTACGCGACTGGTTATTATCATCATCATCAAGACGCCACTGACAAAAACCGGGACCTTTAATATTCCCGGCAGAGTTACAGACGTCCCAGGATAACCACCTTAAAAAAGGGAAAACCGGGACAGGTGGCAACGCCACTCGGCCACGGTAGCCCTCCCTCCTTAGTCGTAAAAAGTAAAAAAAAATCTGCCGTTAATTGACAGCGAGGGCCTTCAACAGCTTCCAGACTGCGTCGGTCTGTGAACTGCTGCTCGTTTGTGTACGAAGAGCAGCAGCAGCAGCGGCAGCAAAAGAAGAAAGGGCAAAGCGACACAAATAAAGATGCGATGCACGTTCAGATCGCCACCGCAAATAAATGACACCTCTGCGACAATCAGCACGTGGGACCAAGGGGCAGAAGTCGTCGCCAGCGCGCACTCCACGGGTGACACAGGGTGAATTGAAGAAAACACACGGTGGCCTGGAGCTCCGGTGAATATTGTCCCTCACTTGGTCGCCCCAGTTAATCCGCCGACTTGTTAATCAGTTCACCTACCACTGTCGTAAGCTCGTGTGGAGCTGTGCAGCGTCTGGGGCTCACCTGTACAGCACTCTGAAGACCAAGCCTGGAGCTGTCGCTCAGAAGGCTCGCCCTATCGCGATCTCACAAGCCGCCTATCGCGCCGGCCATTCGGTTCACCCGTGGCCAACGAGCTCACACCTGCAGTGCGCGCTCGTGGTTAGGACACACCTGCAGTGCGCGCTCGTGGTTAGACACACCTGCAGTGCGCGCTCGTGGTTAGACACACCTGCAGTGCGCGCTCGTGGTTAGACACACCTGCAGTGCGCGCTCGTGGTTAGACACACCTGCAGTGCGCGCTCGTGGTTAGACACACCTGCAGTGCGCGCTCGTGGTTAGACACACCTGCAGTGCGCGCTCGTGGTTAGACACACCTGCAGTGCGCGCTCGTGGTTAGACACACCTGCAGTCGGCGTACGGCTCGCGCGTAGCTCCGCCGAAAGGTTTCCACCTGCAAAGGGAAGGGCATCACGGAGGCTCACCTGCCTCCTGCCGTGATGAGCGGCGATCACGAGACGGGAGATGCCGCGTCCGCTGCTTCGTTCATCCAAAACGAGTGCCTGCCCTGGGTCTGGCTTTCTGCCCCCCCCCACCCCCAACAACTATATCCTCCCACTTTCTCCTCTCTCGTCGCTCTTATTTCTCGTCCTCATCCTCCCCTCCCTTCGTCCCCCTCCGTTCCGCCGTCCCTCCCTGCCCGCCTTTGTCGGCGGTAGCAGCAGCAAGAACGACGCCCAACTGCGAGTGGCGCGGGGCGTCAGCTGTCGAGTGTGCAGGCGGTGCAACTGTGCTGGGTGCGACGGGGGCAGGGGGGCTAACGGGCCGGAGGGAGCTCTGCTGACATCGGGCTACCGATGTCTTTACACAGAAGACAGCCCCACCAACCCCACCGATCCATGCATTGCACCCGGGCAAATGCCACCAACCACGCGAAGCAGCCACACGCACCACGATATGACATCTCCCGTGTGAATTTTGGATTCTCAGAGTTGTCATTGCTGTTGGATTTTATTTTATCTCTCCAATGTTTGTTGTGAGCTGTCTCTGTGCTGTTGTGGGGGATTATTCTTTTTTTTTAGTTTTTCAGGAATAATTTTCTCGGGGTTTGCTTGGACGACCAGGTCATGGCACGTGACTAACAACATCGATTAAAATAACCAGCGGTAAATACCTGATGTGGTGTGCCGGGTCCGGGTGTATTTTAAGGGTCACCGACCCGGACAAACACGATTTTAATTAAAGCCCTGTCAATTATCCATACAGCATCAACTATTGTTACCCTTGTAGTAGTGGTCGCTACAGCCATTGTTGATTCCACTTCTGGACGAAGCCAGGTCTCTTGCACGCTGTGTCGGTCGAATGGTTTGTACGACCATACTTCACCACAATGGTCAGTGCGGGTTGGTGAGGAACGGGGAAGGGGGGTACCGAGTCTGTGTAACTCACCACTGTGTTAGCCGAGACGGGGAATCAAACCGTGTCACTTGTGGCCGTCCATAAATGACATCACGCGATTTTGGACGATTTTTGACCCCCCCCCCCACCCCCTCGTCACACGGCGTCACAAAAAGTCAGACCCCCCCCCCTCAAATATGACTTCACAAAGCTCTGCCCCCCCCCTCAAAACTATATTTCCATTTTGAAAATAAAACATGCTTCAAATCGCGTTAAACTATTGTCATTGTAGTGCGTATTTAATGGGGGGGGGCTGCACTCTGATGTTGTAGGAGTGTTGTTATAACAATTAGTGTTGTTATAACAATTCTATATTGATTTAAAGTTGCGCATTTTTATGTGACGTCACATTTCTCAACCCCCCCCCCCTCGTCACACATCGTCACAAATGTCTGACCCCCCCCCTAGGTACGTGACGTCATTTATGGACGGCCCCTTGAGAGTGGCAGGAATCCCACCCAGGTGTTCAATTTGATCCGGCTCTGCCCGGTTCGGTGAACCGGTAAGCAAATATATGTCCGCACCCGGCACACCGCATCCAGTATCCCTCTCGCAATATTGGCTGTGGCTACTACTAGCCACGTACCACCAACTCCATCTGCCAGCGACGCGGTGTATGAATATCCACACGGGGGAGAGAGAGAAAGATGGATAAGGCCCGTTCGAGCTGTTCGTGCCGGGAAAACGTCGACACAATCGAATTAACTGAGAGGCACAAGCCAGTGGCGTAGTCACGACATGATCAGCTTGAGGGGGTGCGGCAATCGGTCAGATGGGGCCCCCCAGTATTTTCATTTGTCTCTCATGGTGGTTGTCAAAGGGGGTCCAACTCGTAGCTTTGGCCACCAGGGGGCGGGCGGAGCGGGGGCAAGGCACCCCCCCCCCCCCGCCTGCCCCCCACGCTTATCCCGCGACTGACACACCGCCCCTCCTGTCGGCTGCTTTGAAAGCAATGTGAGGGTTCCCCCCCGTGGGCTGTCCGTGCTAGTGAGGCACCACGTTCGGTTGAATCATGCTCAGTGCGTTGTTGAACGGACCCTTGGCCACAGCGTTGCTTGCCTTCGAGCGAATCACCGGGAATGTGCCAACTCCGGGCACGATCTCCAAAGCGCAGCAGGAGGTCTTGAGCCTGGATGGCGCTCGGATAGGCGACCAGCAATTTGCGTTCAACAGACGCAATCGTTGCAGAGAGTTGCGTTGGGAGGGAGAGTCTCATCCAACAGTGGATTGACAATCGGGCCACCCAGGTTGCTATCGGCTGCCGGTGCAACGTGGGAGGAATCCACCGTTGTGATGCACTGCACGGTATTCGTCTCTGCGATCTGTAACTGTCATCGCTGCCACACGATCCCTGCTGAGACTGGGAAGAGGGCGCCGCTTACTCGCGTGAAGACCGAGAAGCGCCTGGCAATCAAGCGGGGTGGAGCAAACACTTCACGCTCTGATTGAAGAGGGCACGGGGTGCAAGGGGTATTGGCTGGGGACATTCAAAAAGGGAAAGTCGAGTGAGCATACCGTGCCCCTACCTTAATACGGACCAATTCAGACCTTATTGGCCACCCCGTGCCGTTATAAATCTCAACGTTCATCCTACAAAGTCCCATCACAAGGGAGAAACACAAATAGGTAAAAAAACAATGTTGCCCGTATTAAAATGGATGTACGCCGTATGGACCTGAAAACTCAATTTCCCTGTACATGGACACGGGGTTATAAACCGTGTGAGTTGACAGATGTGGGCGAGTGAGAGAAGGGGGAGGGGGGTCAGGAGAGAGGAAAGAGGTTGAGGATTGGCGCAGTCAGGAAGAGGTTAAAAGAGAGAGTGGGAGGCCGAGCTCGGGGCGGTGCTGCAGAGAGAGCGAGTGAAGACTTTACGGGCCTGTGCAGTGGAAATAAAGACTGACGTCGTGGACAAAGCGAGGCCCAGAGTCTTCTTTAACATGGTTCAATTTGAGAATAGGTTTTCCACTTTTTTCTGGCAACAAAACAGGTGTTAAGATGTTAAAACACCAAACTGAAACCTTTTACAAGGAATCATGTCTACGTTAACCACAATACTTGTGATCAGAATGCAAACAAAAAAACATACTCTGATAATATATGCATTGTCTTTGAAACTGATTGGTCCACACCAGAGACAGATTTCTTTGTAGCCTCGTCTCAGCGGACGCTAAAAGGCGTCTTTTGGCGTCCTCTGGTCTAACACCTTTTGAGACGAGTCTCCAAAAAAAGCTGTCTCTGGTGTGGACCAATCAGTTTCAAAGACAATGCATATATTAGCAGAGTATGTTTTGTTTTTTGCATTCTGATCACAAGTATTGTGGTTAATGCAGACATGATTCCTTGTAAAAGGTTTCAGTTCGGTGTTTTAACATCTTAACACAGCTGTTTTGTTGTCAGGAAAAAGGGGAAAACCTATCCTCATATTTTGATAC
>NW_024706218.1:0-12656 GCF_018977255.1 Callorhinchus milii | reverse complement strand
CATATTTATGGAAAATGTATATATGGGATTAGTCACTACTTGTGAAATGCGTAGGAGGTGGGGGGGGGGGGTCTCAAAAGTCATATTATGCCATTGCATTATGTAGGATTAGCAGCAACAACAAAAGTCACGATAGTGTTTTAGTTTTGAAGCTTTCGTGACTGCAAGGATTCATACTCTTAGGTTTTTTTTTCGGTAAAGTCACGTAGGGAAAAAAAATAGCTTTTACAATATTTATAATAATATGAATAAAAAAGAATAACTCACGACGTTTCGGAGGCACACAAGCTTCCTTCATCAGGTGTAAAAAGGCACAGCAAAATAACTGTAGAATAACTGTAACATAACTGTAGTTATTTTGCCTTTTTACACCCTAACTACAGTTATTTTGCTGTGCCTTTTTACACCTGATGAAGGAAGCTTGTGTTGCCTCCGAAACGTCGTGATATATTATTTTATTTCTTATTATTATTTATATTTTTATCATTAATTATTTTTATTATTTATCTATTTTTACCTACGTGACTTTACCGAAAAAAACCTAAGAGTATAGTCACGATAGTGATTGGATTGATACAATGAGTGGTCAAATATGTATTAATTAGGAGGATGAGTGATTCAAAAGTTTGCTAAATCTGAGCGTTGTTCCAACCTCCCCAGGCCATCCAACTTCAAACAAAATCTACTCGTTCCCAACAACATGGACAGACAAATCACGTGGGCTGAGATCTTGGATGAATATGAGGGTAAGTCCCAGATACCTGCATCACATGGATTATATGCGGAGGAGGAGACTCCTTGATGAATTACTTTTCGTAGACATGGCTTGTGGTAATGGGAAGACGTAATGATCGAGTGTGGCAAAGAGGATGGGTTTATATTTGAGTTGTTGCCATCTTTGTTCAAACTGGGGTCTCAAGCTTATGTAATTTACGATCTCTCCGCCCCCGCCCCCTCTGTATATTTAAGGCCTCGTCACAGAGACGACCTCTCTCTTTCTGCCAATACGTGTTCTCTCTCTGCGTGTCTTTGTGATGTCTGTCTGCTTGTGTGTCTGTCTATAGTTTTCTGGTTAGATTTTTGTTGCTATTTATTTTATACCTGATGATGATTGCTTGTGTTGCAATCGAAACGTCGTAGTATGCTATTATTTAATTTATTATTTTATCTTTATACGTGACTTAACCTAAAGAACCAAAGAATAATTCCTCCAGTCACGAAAGCTCCAAAATTGAGATTGCCGACAAAAACATGACTTGTAAAGTTTTACTGCCATGTGATGACTATTTTTCAATAGCAGGTCCTGTTGTGTGGTAAGCGGTAATTACTGGGATCTCAAAATTTAGTTCTGTGAGACTCCATGTCCTTCGTTCTCTAATTAATAACTCGTACTTTGAATGCATTTTCTGTTCTTCATAGCCCGGGAGTCGGCGTGCCAGTCGACCACGTGGGGGGACGTTATGGATAAGGTGGACCCTTTCCCAGGCCAAAGTTACAAGAATCGCTCCCAAAGGTGTGTATGGGTTCTAGATTTGAAGCTTTCGTGACTGCAAGGATTCATACTCTTAGTTATTTCGGTAAAGTCACGTAGGTATAAAATGAAATAAAAATTAATAAAAATAAAATAATAAAAATCACGACGTTTCGGAGGCAACACAAGTCTCCGTCCCAGGTGGGACCGTCACAGCTGAATTTGCTGTATCAAGTGAGGCAGGGATTCCAAGATGCAAGTTCTTAAATACAAGTTAAGGAGGGAGGAGGGGGGAGGAGCTTATCAGAATGTGGTAGCCAATGAATGGAACGTATTGGGAGGGGGGGCGGGGCTAAAAGAGAGCACGATGTGTATGGGGTCTGTGGGGTTTAAAACACACGACATTCTCTCGACAACGAGCAAACCATGTCACCTCACCAGCATACCAAAATATCACGACACCAACTCTCCCCATCACCTTCTCATCACACTACACGACCACCAATTCAATACACCATATTAGAGCCTCATCATGCCTCTATACCATCACAATACACCATCTCTCTAGAACATTCCACTACTTCTCCTCTCCATATCGCAACACCATGTCCCGAGTGCATGCATGGGGTTTATGGGGATATATGAGGATGTGACATGTATTTTAATTCTATAGGAGTTGGGATATTTAGGGGTTAGTACTACACGTACAATGTGATACAAGTATTGATGGATAAGGCATTGTGTTAACAGCAGGTGATAGTGTATATTCAAGTGTGTACTAAGCAAGTTTGAATGACTGAATGTGGATGGCTGCATCTGTACATACATGTGTGAGTATGTTTTTTTGTTTGGGTTTATGTGCACGTCCACGTTTGCGTGCCTGTGGGTATGAATGTTTTCTTGCATGTGCATGTCTGAATGTTCTTTTGCTTATCTTTGCTTGATCAGAGGATAATTGGGGAGTTGAAGGACATCAGCGGGATGAAGCATCTCCAGGAAAAGAACCTTAGCAAAGAAAGATGCACCATGGAAGAGGAGCGCCTCTTTGAGGTGCAGCGCGTTGCCAGGGCGAAGTGCCGCACAGATGAGAAGCACTTCCGAGACTATCTCCTCAAGAAGCGCCTCATTCAAGTGAAGTACTTCATTGATGAGAAGCATCATCTCGAGATGACGTGTCCTGAGGAGAAGAATCTGGAGGAGGAGGAGAAGTGTCTCGCCAACGTGAAACGCGTCGAGGAGGAGAAGCGCCTTGAGCAGGAGCAGCGCCTTGCCAGCATTGCAACCATCACCACCACCGCTACCCGCCGGCAACTCCACCCCCACCCCTGCCACCACCACCGCCACCACCACCCACTGCCACCACTGCCACCGCACCACCACCGCCACCACCACCCCCACTGCCACTGATGCTGTTGCCGCCACTGCCACAAAACCCGCCGCCACCACCACCGCCACCACCGCCACGACCGCCGTCACCACCGCCACCACAGCCACCACCGCCAACGCCACAACTGCCGCCACCGCATCCACCGCCACCACTGCCACTGACGCTGTTGCCGCCACTGCCACAAAACCCTCCGCCACCACTGCCACCTCCACCACTGCCATCACCACCACCGCCGCCACCACCACCACCGCAGTAACCACCCAACGCCGCCACCACCGCCGCCACCACCACCGCCACCGCCGCACCGACACCGCCGCCACCACTACCACCGCCGCCACCACCACACCGCCTGCAACCACCACCGCCACCGCATCCACCTCTGACACTCCTGTACAGGGCCCGATTGCTCCAAGCTTTGGAGAAGAGGGCTTCCAAGCAGAGAAGATGGATAAGAAGACAGAGGTGGAACAGGAAGAGGAGAAGGTGGAGGAAGAGGTTGAGGAGGAACAGGAGGAGGGAATGGAGAAGACAGAGAATGGAGAGAAGATGGTGGTGGAGGATGAAGAGGAGGAGATGGAGGACGAGACAAAGCAGGAGGTGGAGGAGGTGCAGGTGGTGGAGGTGGTGATGCAGGGAAAGAAGAGGAAGCGAGGGGGCCTTGCTCGCGTGGCGAGAGCGATCACCTCCCTCCTCCGCCGCGTGCTGCTTTGTGGGTGGCATGTCCACCCAGAGCCACTCCTGTAAAGAATAAGGTTCAATACCATTGTTGTTGCTGGCACTTTAAACTTTGTAAAATAAACCCATGATGACACAACATAACGTCGAATTGCTTGCAAGTGTAATAAGGACTCGTTACTGGGTCTGTCTCCGTTGTCCTTTATTTGGGTTTCTTTACACTTGTCCCACACGGCCCTCGCTCAGAGCCTCCCCGCTTAGCAGCTCGACAGCTGCCTTCGCTCACGTAGCCTTTCGCGCTCCTGCAGCTCCGCTGTGCAGTCCTCCGGCTGCTCTCACTGGCAGCTCCACCGCTGCTCCCTGTTCCCCCGTGCTCGTCACCGCTGGCCGACGGTGCCGAGTCTTACTGTGTGTGGCGATCTCGCCACTCTCCAACCTCCGCACTGTGTGGCCTCACTCTGTCTCTATTCCCAACACTCTCCCGTTTCTTCCGGTATCTCTCCCTTAAGACCTCATCCCTCTCTCTCACGTGACCTAACTCCTCCCCCCGTGACGTCATATCACGAGGCCGTTTATGCCCGCATTACACAAGTATACTACTGTTTGTATGTACATGGATCTGTACTTTTGTGTATGTCCACTCGTGTGTGGGTGTGTGTACATGGGAGTGTATATGTGTACTCGTGTATGATTATGCATTGGAACAAACAAATTGTTTTTATATTGTGTCGTACAAATAATTTAGGGGAAACGTGGTAGGAATGCGCCACCTCAGCAGGGAACTACAGGGATGAGACTCCCCGCTCGTGGTGCTAAATGAATGAAAACAGCGCCACTGAGCAGACAGAGCCCCGCCCCTACAGCTCGTGAGTGTGACGTAGTGAGTGTGACCAGCGAACTGCCACGATGCTGCCAGGTAAGGGTAAACTTGTGTGATGGAGATGCTTCACCTGAAACTCGCCTCCACACGTGTTCGCTATGAACATTGTAACAATAAGGGACGATCAGTCATCTTTAACATAGCAGGTCTTTATTGTTCTGCAAGTATATTAACGTTAAAACTCGTAGAAACACATGCACACTCGTGTGTGAATGTACAACGCTGTATATACAGTCGTGTTTGGATGCACACTCGTGTGTGTATGTCTACTCGTCCGTGTTTTTTTAAAGGAAAACTATATTAGCAATAACGTACGATTAGTCATTTTTAAAAACAAATCAGGTCTTTATTAATCTGCAAGAAAACTCACGTTAATACTCGTATCGAAATCTTTATTAATACGCAGGCTCAAACAGGAAAGGAACTAGGCAAATTATTTCCCAATAGGAATTTAACAGTTAAAAGATATTCTTGAAATCAAACACGTAAACGTCGATTTCCCCTTTGACGTCCTTTTCGACTGAAGCCATTCGTCCAAGTATAAAATTGTTGTCATTCTGAAATAAGTGAACACTTCTGGAACTTTAAAGGAAGACATTCATCTGAACACATTATAGAGTATTCACAACATCACTCTAGCTTGAAGTCCTAGAAATCACCGAAAAATATATATATGCGACACGAATATGACTCTCCAGCCACTCCACTATATCAAGCCATCTATCAGGATGCAACTGCATGGGGTCGAAAGAGGAATTTCGTTGAGGACTCATGACAACATTTTTACTCTTTGTTTGATGATGCCTGTGAAGTGTTGCTGACCGTGAAAATGCTTCCAACACATAGAGCAATCAAACGGTTTTGTTAAAAGAATTACACCAGTTTGTAGTGCTGGAAATCACTGATATAATCAATTGCACCTAATAAATTGATCTAACAGAGACACAAACGTGCACATTCCAGGACTTTACCAGAAGTACTCAATACTTTGATTATCCAGCCACTCCAGCAGCCATTTCTCATTATCAACCTGCATGGGGTCGAAATAGGAATTGTCGTCAGGGCTCAGTACATCCACTACATCCACGCATCTCTCAGGATCCACCTGCATAGTGTGATTCTAATACGACCACAATGTGATACTAGTGATTATAATGCAATTTAAATCCCGCAGCTCGCAGATCTGGTTCCATTATAGATACATAAAAAATGTATGCATTCGAGCCCAGTGTGATTCAAATACAGGATATTATGAAAGGCATATGACTAATCAGCCTTGCCTGCATTTCTACACTCATGTTCACCTTCAGTGCAGGCAGGAACAACCACCACTCCACGCCTGGGGCATACAGCTTCCCACAGCTCACCGTCACGGTTCCATGCCCCTCCATTATTTTGTTCAGAAGAAGAGCCACTCTCCCTGTTGTTTGGCATTCCCCTGCCACGAGTAAAGTTCTGTAAAAACAACCCCTACCTCATCGGCGGTGCCGGACGGAAACGCTGTGGTGTATTCACCATGAAAACACGTGCAAAATATATGCACGCATACATACACACAGCACTGTTAATGCACAGCAGTGTTAATACACAAGATACTTTATGCTATAGACTGAAATGTAATAATGGGTGCGTTACAATATAATAAACAACGCGTACAAACTATACCATCTAGATGGGTAAAAAACAGCAATGATAACACGTTTTAACTGATCTACTATAACCAATAACCTTCGTTGTCCAGACACAACTTCATCAACAAGAGTCCTCAAAAATATCCATTAAACAAAGTCACCCCGCTATGAAGCATGCACCTCTTAGTATAAGTATATCTCCATCAACATTGCGGCATATTTATACTTATTTTCACAGATAAAGCCGATAAATTGATCACAGTTTACAGGCCATTGTAAATGTGCAAACTAACAACATGCACATAATTATTCAAGGAGATGCCCATCCCTATTCAAACGGAAGCGAACGATGATTCAGCATATTCCTACTTCGGCTTAAGCACAATGGCCACATGAGCTTAGGTATGTTGCTAGATATGAGGAGCTTCAGTACCGTGAATAGCAATTGAATGCAAATAAGTTCATGAACAAATTATTCCAGCGAGATTTCATAAATGAGAAGAATAATCCGTATTAGTGTGCCGTAGCAATGGCAAGCAAATGGAAGTATGAACGTGAAAAAGACTTCATGCAAATAAACTAAACCTATGACTTCAATACACTCATTAAATATGAGGCCAATATTCCTAATTTTATTAATAATTCCAAGCGTTTGGAGTGGAAACAGAGAAGGAATAAGAATCGCACGCTTTTCTGTCATTAGCAATAACGTGCTTCAGTGATGTGGGGCATCTTCGTCAGCTTAACCTGTGAAAATAATCACAAAACCCCACTTACCAAGTAAACTACTGTTTGTACGTACATGAATTTGTACATCTGTGTATGTCCACTCGTGAGTTTATTTACACTCGTTGATGTGGATATGTACATGCGTGAATGTGTGTGTATAGGTATGTACAATAATTTGTGCGCACATTTGTTCGTGTAGTAGAACGCAATCCCTTTGTACGTACACTGCTGTATATGCACACTGATGTGTGTATGCGCACTTGTATGCATGTGCACCCGTGTGTATGTATGAAGCAGTGTGTATGCACATTCTACAACGCTGTGTATGTTCACTCGTGTGTGGGTCTGTGTACATGGGAGTGTATTTGTGTACTCGTATGTGATTATGCATTGGAACAAAAAAATTGTTTTTATATTGTGTCGTACAAATAATTTAGGGGAAACGTGGTAGGAATGCGCCACCTCAACAGGGAACTACAGGGATGAGACTCCCCGCTCGTGGTGCTAAATGAATGAAAACAGCGCCACTGAGCAGACAGAGCCCCGCCCCTACAGCTCGTGAGTGTGACGTAGTGAGTGTGACCAGCGGGACTGCCACGATGCTGCCAGGTAAGGGTATACTTGTGTGATGGAGATGCTTCACCTGAAACTCGCCTCCACACGTGTTCGCTATGAACATTGTAGCAATAAGGGACGATCAGTCATCTTTAACATAGCAGGTCTTTATTGTTCTGCAAGTATATTAACGTTGAAACTCGTAGAAACACATGCACACTCGTGTGTGAATGCACACCGCTGTATATACATTCGTGTTTTGATGCACACTCGTGTGTGTATGTCTACTCGTCCGTGTTTTTTTAAAGGAAAATATGGTAGCAATAACGTACGATCAGTCATCTTTAAAAACAAATCAGGTCTTTATTAATCTGCAAGAAAACTCACGTTAATACTCGAATCGAAATCTTTGTTAATACGCATGCTCAAACAGGAAAGAAACAAGGCAAATTATTTCCCAATAGAAATTCAACAGTTAAAAGATATTCTTAAAATTACAGGCGAAACGTCGTACTCAGATTGTAAATGTTGTGGCTTGGCTCTCCAACACACCGGTGTGCTGTGCTAGTGACAAATTTGCATGTTCTGTTTACGTGACACCCTTACTAGTTGGCTTTGTCGAGTGGTGGCGGGTTTCAACTACACATTTGTATATTTAAGCGATCTTTCAGATGAATATTTAAAGTCCATGGCAGAAATTATAATATAAAACACTCATTTTCTAGAAGCACCCCGCTCAACACGATTGTCATTAAATATATTCATGAAACAAAGTCAGTACAGTATAAACTTGCACATCTTATTCCAAATCAAGCTCGAGATCACCAATTTTGATATTTCAGGCTGTATGTTGCTTTATAATCCTCTAAACTTGCAGAGTTTAGAGGACAATGGCGGGTGAATATTAGCAAATTAACACGAAGCACGGAATTATGCATGGATATGCACATCCTTATTCAAACGGAAGTGTACAATTATGCAGTGAGATGTACATACGTATTATGTTGCTAGATATGCGGATTGTTAATGCAACAAAATTACAATTGAATGCAAAGTCCATGAAGACCAATTCGAGAACAAAAGATTTGGATGCTAGAGTGAAGTTTAAAGGGGCTTAAAATCAGACCTCAAGATCATTTCGAGAGGGATTTTGCTGAGGATATAAGCTCGACTCCTCGCTCTGCAGATAACACTTCTTCCACGAGACCCAGCCTGGCGAGCACGATTGCTGGCGACTGTTTTGGCGACTTCGCTTCGGGAGAGTTCGTGGCGATCTCTTCAGACGGGTTACAGGGACATCGATACGCCGTGCATCAACAAGTAAGTTTCTTTGTTAGTGGGATAAACTGGTAATCGCGTGTGTAGTCCGACTTCCTGTGTCGCGGTTAGACGTTAGTGAGAGTTGCTTTTTGGCGATTTCAGCCAAACATCCACGCAGCTTACAGGGTGCCTTTAACTCTCAACAACACCCGCGACTGTTACTCTGCTCTGAAGAATCAGTCACATGGAGCCAGATAAACTCTCCACAGCGCCACGCACACACGGGCGAGAAGCCATTCAATTGCTCGGTGTGTGGTAAGGCATTTTCACGGAATCAAATCTTCACAGTCACCAAAAAACACACTCGAGCGAGAATCCATTCAAGTGTTCTCTTTGTGGGAAGGAATTTGCATGGAAGTCAGCTCTTCACAGCACCAGAAAACACACTCGGATGAAAAGCCATTTAAATTGCTCTACGAGGGAGAGGACATGTTCACAGTCATCACCCCCAAACAAGCATCAGAAGATCCGCAATGATTAGGGAAGTGAAATCAAATAGTGAAATTCAAAGTGCTGAAATTAGTCCTGAAAAAAATGCATGTTCGAACCTCGGCAGGTGGATCCTGAGAGATTGCTGAATGTAGCGGATGCAATGAGTCCTGACGACAATTCCTCTTTCGACCCCATGCAGTTGGATCCTGAGAGACGGCGAGATGTAGTGGATATAATCAGCGCTGACGATAATTCCACTATCGACCCCATGAAGTTGAATCCGGAGAGATGGCTGGATGTAGTGGAGTGGCTGAAGACTCAAACGTATTGAGTACATCTGTTAACTGTTGCCCTGTGTATATTCTTGTCTCTTAGATATATTTTTTCAGTGATTTCCAGTACTCCGAGCTAGAGTGATGTTGTGAATGCTCTATAATCTGTTCAGATGAACGAATTCCTTTTAAGTTCCAGAAGTGTTCACTTATTTCAGGATGGCAACAATGTTATACTTCTATAGATGCGTTGCTTCGTCTGGTGGTTGTATCATCGGGACTAGTAAATGTGTAGTGTTTATGGTAGAAGGTGCCATGTCATCTTCTCACAGCTAATTGCGTGTTAAAGTTTATTCCAGACTTCGTCACGTTAAGGTGGTGCTTTGTAGTCCCTATCGGACTACTTGTTGATGTGTTGTGAAGAGCAGTGGTTGTGTGGTGGTTCAATTTCTAATTTTACTCTCGTGGTTAAGTGATTTTGTTGAGCTAAAGTTGGAGAAATACTGTGATCACAACTTTGCTCAATATTTTAAAACATGTTCTTAATTTTGGATTTAAAGCTTTCGTGACTGCAGGGATTCATCTTCTTGGTTCTTTCGGTAAAGTCACATTTAATGGAAATAATAAAATAATAATATTTTATTATTTTTATTTTATTATTTTTATTATTTACATTCTACGTGATTTTACTGAAAGAACCAAGAAGATGTTCTTAAAAATGTTTTATCGTGTAATAAACAAAATAACTTAAAATAATTAGTTTCAGAGTGTGCGTGGATTGCACGTTCGTTGTTCTTGTATTGATGGCTTGGACTTTTGGACGAATGGCTTCAGTGGAAAAGGACGTCAAAGGGGAAATCGACGTTTACGTGTTGATTTAAGAATATCTTTTAACTGTTGAATTTCTATTGGGAAATAATTTGCCTTGTTTCTTTCCTGTTTGAGCTGCGTATTAACAAAGATTTCGATTCGAGTATTAACGTGAGTTTTCTTGCAGATTAATAAAGACCTGATTTGTTTTTAAAGATGACTGATCGTACGTTATTGCTACCATATTTTCCTTTAAAAAAACACGGCGAGTAGACATACACACACGAGTGTGCATCCAAACACGACTGTATAAACAGCGGTGTGCATTCACACACGAGTGTGCATGTGTTTCTACGAGTTTCAACGTTAATATACTTGCAGAACAATAAAGACCTGCTATGTTAAAGATGACTGATCGTCCCTTATTGCTACAATGTTCATAGCGACACGTGTGGAGGCGAGTTTCAGGTGAAGCATCTCCATCACACAAGTTTACCCTTACCTGGCAGCATCGTGGCAGTCCGCTGGTCACACTCACTACGTCACACTCACGAGCTGTAGGGGCGGGGCTCTGTCTGCTCAGTGGCGCTGTTTTCATTCATTTAGCACCACGAGCGGGGAGTCTCATCCTGAGTTCCTGTTGTGGTGGCGCATTCCTACCACGTTTCCCTAAATTATTTGGACGACACAATATAAAAACAATTTGTTTGTTCCAATACATAATCATACACGAGTACACATATACACTCCCATGTACACACACCCACACACGAGTGGACATACACAGAAGTAACAGATCCATGTACATACAAACAGTAGTATACTTGTATAGCGGGGTTTTGTCATTATTTTCACAGGTTAAGCTGACGATATGAATCTTAGATGCCCCGCTGCGTGGTCAACACATCTATGCTTCTATATAAGGAACAAAACAGTGAGACTTCCCAAATCTGGCTGTCGACTGATGAAGCTAGTTTTAATTACAGGCGAAACGTCGTACTCAGATTGTAAATGTTGTGGCTTGGCTCTCCAACACACCGGTGTGCTGTGCTAGTGACAAATTTGCATGTTCTGTTTACGTGACAACCCTTACTAGTTGGCTTTGTCGAGTGGTGGCGGGTTTCAACTACACATTTGTATATTTAAGCGATCTTTCAGATGAATATTTAAAGTCCACTCATTTTCTAGAAGCACCCCGCTCAACACGATTGTCCTTAAATAAATTTATAAAACAAAGTCAGTACAGTATAAACTTGCACATCTTATTCTAAATCAATCTCGAGATCACCAATTTTTGATATTTCAGACTGTATGTCGCTTTATAATCCTCTAAACTTGCAGCAGTTTAGAGGACATTGGGGGGTGAATATTAGCAAATTAACACGAATCACGGAAATATGCATGGAGATGCACATCCATATTCAAACGGAAAAGTACAATTATGCAGTGAGATGTACATACGTAATGTTGCTAGATATGCGGATTGTTAATGTAAAAATTAACAATTGAATGCAAAGTCCATAATAGGCCAAGTCGAGAACAAAGGATTTGGATGCAAGAGCGAAGTTATAAGGGGCTTAAAATCAGACCTCAGGGTCATTTCGAGATGGATTTTGCTGAGGATAGACGCTCGACTCCTCGCTCTGCAGATAACCCTTCTTCCACGAGACCCAGCCTGGCGAGCACGATTGCTTGGCGACTGGTTGGCGACTTCGCTTCGGGAGAGTTCGTGGCAATCTCTTCAGACGGGTTACAGGGACATCGATACGACGTGCATCCACAAGTAAGTGTCTTTGTTAGTGGATAAACTGGTAATCGCGTGTGTAGTCCGACTTACGAGACGTTACTGTGTTCCAGTTAGACGATGGTAAAAATTAAGCTTCTTGGTGATTTGAGCCAGACATCCACGCAGCTTTGAGGGTGCATTTTACTCTAAAAACACCCGCGACTGTCACTGAAGAATCAGTCACATGGAGCAGATAACCTTTACACAACGCCACACACACACGGATGAGAAGCCATTCAATTGCTCTGTGTGTGGGAAGGCATTTTCACGGAAATCGCGTCTTCACAGTCACCAGAAAGCACACGCGGGCGTAAAACCGTTCAAGTGCTCTCTTTGTGGGAAGGCATTCTCAATTAAACAAAATCTTCACACTCACCATAACACACACACACGGGCGAAAAGCCATTCAATTGCTCTGTGTGTGGGAAGGCATTTTCACGGAAATAAAATCTTCACAGTCACCAGAAAATACTGTTATTAATTTTGTCGTGGTGTTTTTGTGATTTCCGTGTCTTGAGTGTTGAGGTTTATTCTAGACTTCGTCACGTTAAGGTGGTGCTTTGTAGTCCTATCGGATTACTTGTTGATGTGGTGTCATGTGCAGTGGTTGTGAGGTGGTTCAATTCCGGATTTTACTCTAGTGGTTAAGTGGTCTTGTTGAGCTGGAGTTGGAGAAAGTCTGTGACCACAACTTTGCTCAATATTTTA